>NW_009624971.1:17979-44190 GCF_000690535.1 Cariama cristata | reverse complement strand
GGCTTTTAACGTGTTTCGCGAATAGGCAAGCTAACAAAGAATTTACATTTTCCTAGAAGAAATTACCAAGCGAAGCTGTTCTCTCTTTCTGCCCACCTCGCTTTGTAACGTGGCCTCCCTGTAGGCCCGTGGGCCGCTGCCCTGTTCTGCAGAAACTGCCCCCGCGGCGGGCCTGGGGCCTCGGGCCCTCGCTGCGGGCTTGGGAGTACAGGGTCGGGGGGAGACCGTAAACGTGGCAGTGTCACTGGTCCCTGCCGACTTACTAGTCACTTGCCAAGGAAAGGGGATACAAGTCCTTCTGCTGGGTCCCAAAATCTAGTAGAAACACGATTTCTCGTCTGCTGGTTATGAAGGAGGGAGCACATAGTACTGTTTGCTGCTGAGACTTCAACCCACTTGTTGGCTGGAGTCTCAGTAATGCAGTTTGTCATTAAGACTGAGAAGCAAAGAGTGTAAAAAGGAACTACTTTGGGCGTAAGTGCACAAATATAAAAGTGTGGTAATTATGCCAGGTTTATTAGAACAGTAAGAAGTGGGAAAATTCATTTGAGGGGAAAAAAAAATTGATTTCCTGATGAGTAACTCATGTCTTGGATTATCCATGTTATATTAAAATGAACGTAGTAAGTGTTTTACTTGCCAAGAAATGTGTATAGGCTTTCTTTGAAAGCTGAATTATTATTACTTAACTGGAACTTTCTAACAAAAACTGTGTTGTACATATGGGTGGTGCACATGTGCGCATTGTGTACAGGCTCAGTATGTACCAAAATACCAAGAAGTGTCCAGGGCAGCCTGCTCTAGGTGACTCTGTTTGAGCAGGGGTATCGGACAAGATGCCCCCAAAAGGCCACTTCCACTTTCAAACACACTGGGATTCTGGGAAGTGGTGTTATGCATAACAAACACCTAGTGTAATATAATTTTTTTTTTCTGGGAAGTCCTAGAAAGGTAGATCTCTAGCTTAAGTTTAAGCAAAAAAGACATGCATGTGATAAACTCAGCATTCCTCAGCCCAGTATATACTCACATAATTTATTTGGAAAAATAAAATGCATCAACTGACATAATCTAAAAACCACAACTAGATATTAATTATGTTCAGTGGGTGGCTCATGGAGTCTCTCTAAGGAATACAGTACAGGAATAACAAGAATCGATTAGGTTGGAAGAGACCTATGGGATTGACTCCAACCTTTGCCCTAACACCACCATGTCAACTAGACCATGGCACTAAGTGCCACCTCCAGGTTTTTCTTAAACGCCTCCAGGAATGGGGACTCCACCGCCTCCCTGGGCAGCCCATTCCAATGCCCAACGACCCTTTCTGTGAAGAAATGCCTGCTCATTTCTAGCCTGAACTTCCTCTGGTTCAGTTTCAGACTATGCCCTCTTCTCCCGTCGTCAGTTGCCAAGGAGAAGAGACTGACCCCCACCTCACTACAACCTCCTTTCAGGTAGTTGTAGAGAGCAATCGGGTCTCCCCTCAGCCTCCTCTTCTCCAGGTTAAGCACCCCCAGCTCCCTCAGCCGCTCACCATCAGACTTGTGCTCCAGGCCCTTCACCACCTTTGTTGCCCTTCTCTGGACTCACTCCAGCACCTCAAGGTCTTTCTTGTAGTGAGGGGCCCAAAACTGAACACAGCACTCAAGGTGCGGCCTCGCCAGTGCTGAGTACAGGGGCACGATCACTGCCCTGGTCCTGCTGGCCGCACTGTTTCTGATACAAGGCAGGATGCCATCAGCCTTTTTGGCTCCCTGGGCACACTGCTGGCTCATGTTCAGCCGGCTGTCGACCAGACAGATCAAGGCAGACAGGAAAATATAAAAGCTGCCCTGTAAGATGCCCGAGTTACTGATAAGGAACGACATATCGGCAACCCCCACCATCACATAAGAGAAGCCAGTGTGACAATCCTAGAGTGTCCAAACAGAGGAAATGTTGGCAATGCATAGATAGATAGGACAGTGCAAGAGATTATATAAATTGATGGTAAGAAAAGGTTCACTTTAATTTTTCTGTAGTCTACAATGTATTTGGGAACTTGGAGGCTCCCCTGGGGCTGTCCAATTGAGTTTATACCAGCCACAGAAAGAGAGCACCAAATTGTGGCATCTCTGTTCTTTTAGTTCCTTGTGAAACAACTTGATCTGCTGAGCTGCATCAGCAATTCAGCCATGATCCACCTAGCAAAAGAGCTGAACTGCAGGTCAGCATTTATTAAAAACATCTACTGTGTATGCAGTGTGGAGTCATGGTTCAGCTTCAGCCTCTTAAGGCTGATCAATGGAAATTACAAACATCTGGATGCCTGCCTAGAGCTGGAATTACTCAGACCAGTTACTTCAGCTTAAAGTGGCTTTTAGTAAAGGGGAGCTGTAGTTCAATAAAATGGAAATGTTGTTTAACATTATTCACACAATGAGCTGAAC
Organism: Cariama cristata; assembly: GCF_000690535.1. Lineage (NCBI taxonomy): Eukaryota > Metazoa > Chordata > Aves > Cariamiformes > Cariamidae > Cariama > Cariama cristata. The sequence goes on along the minus strand of NW_009624971.1, from coordinate 41,758 downwards.
TTGCAATATCAATTAGTTTGAAAATGTGTTTGACAGGTGCACTAATATTAGACAGTATTATTCCCTCTAACGTTATCTTAAACTCTATTTATATGTGAAGTGTGTGCAGTACACTTTAAATCAGCCGTCACAACTCTGAGAACAGCGGAAGCATCCCTTGCATTAGTATAAAGATACCACAGATACTTTAATGTTGAAAGCTTTATATTAGTAATAAACCTTTTCAAGGATATGTATGAGTTGTTTTTTTCTTCTGGAGTTGCTGGGTTGTCTTTTCTTTGCATCAGCAATTTGTGGAGATGCTTATTTCTTACCCTAACAGGGGTACCCAGGGGAACGTTTGAATCTGGGATGTTGCCAAGATACTTGATCGGATTAGCTGACTGCCTTTTCTCTACGTAAAGTGAATACCCTCTAAACCAAAAATTGAGTTAAAATTTTGAGCCAGAGCTTAAATTAGCCCATTTTTACGTGTATTTTTAATGTGCATTCAAAATTACTTGCAGAAGAAACTAGATGTGTCTTGCTAATGAGACTTCATTTTTAAGGAAGATGATTGTGTTAGCAGTGAGAATGTGGTGTCCATGCTACTGAAATAGCTTCATGTAGTAGTCTATGGTCCTGTGAAAGCTAAGGGCAATACTAGCTTGCCTAGGGTTTGTTGGCTTGAAGTTTAAGACGAGAAGCCCTGAGAGGTTGTTAGTTGTCAGGCCCCTGTCTGACCTTGGTAGAAGTTGGAGCTCACTTGCTTCTCGATGTCACGCGAACCAGGGCTTGAGTCAGCAGTGTAGTACAAATTGGCATTGTGCCTGCACTGCCTGCTTGTTGGGTTGCTTCACATCCGACTCCAGACAAGCGAGTAAGCTTCTCTGGCAAGCTGCAGGAAGGAATGGTTTGTGCTGGTTACCCACCCCTGAAGGTGCGAGCGTTCAATGTAGGGATGTCAAACTTGCCACATTGGAAAGAGTCCCTGCTGTAGCTTTGGGATTCTCGCTTCCCCATAGCAATATTCTCCCTCCTGACCTCTGAATTGGCAGCTTATTGACATGGATGGGTATTTCCTGATGGGCAGGGGCTATATGGCAATTAGTTTTAATTTATTGATTTACTGCACAATCATCGTGTTCTCTGTTCAGCAAGGGAGTCTCTTGGCACCACTGACTCCACTTCCTTCCTCCTTGTTCTTTTCTGTCTTTCCTGTTTCCTCATTACTGCTGCTGTGATTTCTTTCCCCACAGTAGCTTACAGTTCCAAGGAGCGGTACTTGCTCAAACTTGTTTCTTGCATTAAAATCAGTAATTCCTTAAGTAATGCTAGCACTGAGGTCATGTAACTGGGGATTGGACTTGACATTCTCATCAGACTTACATGGGACAGAGGAGTTCACTTCTCGGAGTCACTGTTCCAAGGCTGGCTGCAGATGTCATTACATCTATTATGCATTTCATGTTTGGGAGGTTATTGCTGCAACCATAGCAGCTAGAAACATACTTTTAAAAATGAAAGTTTTAATTTCAGAGTCCTCAGCTGAGCATTGTGGAGTGCCTGCCTGACCTAAGGGTTCCTTAGAGCTGAGACTGAAGAAGGGGAAACGTCTTTCTGCATTTTTTTTCTCACATGTTCAGATCTAGATAATACTAGCTTTGCATTCTTCTATAAAATCCTTGTGCAGAAATTGGATTAGGACAGAAAAGATGTATGGGAGCTAGCATTACAATATTTACTCATAGAGCAGTAGTTAAAGGTAATTTTAATGAACCATTCATTTTAGAAACTCTCACTGCCTCTTCTGTCTTTCTGAGAATAAGTTTCCTTTTCAGGAGAGCTTCATGATGAATTTTCTAAATAACCAACAGTATTTATGTCTATGCAGTCCATTGACTTCCAATTAGTACTGGATACTTAGCTGCCATTTTATCATTGAAAATCATCCATATCTAGATCAGTAAGTGCACAGTGGTCTTGATTTATTTTAAATATTATATAGGTCAACAGACTAAAGTCAGCAATCTTCTAAAATAGAGATCAGTATCAACGGAGTCTAGTTAAGGTGGCCATATGATTTAATGGCAAAGTAAGTAGAGAAGAGAATGCCTTCAGACTAGTTAATAATTCTGTTAATGAACAGATAGTCATCAGCTACTTTGTCAGTAAAGAAACCCAAATTTACTTAGTAAAAGATTAAATGAAACAGCGAGCATTTCCTAACTTTGATGTTTATGATGATGCAAGCCAGGGACATTGCTATTTACAATAGTTATACTGATGCAGGACAGGAAAGTTTTAATTTCACGAACAATAAAAAACTATCCTTGTAGGCAGATTCATAGTAATTAGGACAGAATAGACAAAAAGAAGGCTACCCCCTGGTAATGAGCGATGTATCAAGCTATGCTGCCCACCTCTGCTCATACTGCAACCTCTGACAAAAAAAAAAAATGTAATGTAGGGCAAAGATCAGAGACAAATCCTGCCTTTAAGAATAATAGCCCTGGGTTCTGCAATTAATTGCAGCAAGGAGAGAGGGTCTTGCATGAATTTCAAAAGGAAAGTAGGTTCATCTGAACTGATGCACATTACTTAAGCTGTGCACATATTCCTCACCAAAATAAGCCCATTATGTAGCAGTAGCAGCTGTGAGCCATTATTAATATTTAACACTCTTAGCAGGCATTACTGTGGGTTTCTGTAATAAGGTTACAAGACAATGTTGCAAGCTCATGTGCTGTGGGTTTGCATTCTCAGAGCTTATTTGGCTTTGTATAAAGTGCCAGTAAAGTTTTATTTATTCCTCTTCCCTACCATTTGCAGAGGTTGAATATCTTTCAAAGCCACATTCTAGTGCATGATTATCCTTTCTTCGTTGTCTCTAGCTTTACTTATACATCACCTGCTACTTAGTAATGTGAGTGTTGCAAGTCCCACGCTGGTAGGAGCAACCTTGCACAGGAACAGATGCAAGTGGTTTGGGTCCCGTGATGAGGGCTGGCTTGTACCATCACAGATGTGTTCTGTTTCCTCCAGCCATGCGATTTTTGGTGTGATGTGCTGGAGAATGATGATACCAGTCAGCCTCTTCTTCCTAACTACATCTTTTGGCTGATATTTATTTTCTACCTGTGCATGATGAAAAGGCAGGCAGTTCTTGGGCAATTCATAGTTATTTCCACTGAAAATAGGTGGGCTGAACATGCAGGATGGAATCACCATGTTTTGCACATCTGCATCTGAGAGGGGACGTCCATGGCTGTGTTAGACCTTGGGTCCTGCGGCCTGCAGGCAGTACCTAGCACAGGGACTTGGCAGGCAGGGAGCTGCTGCCGATGCTGCTTTGGAGGAGTGTGGGACAAGCTGTCCAGTGGCTCTTCAGGGACAGTCACTGGCCTGCAGGCTCTCTTTCTGCTCAGATATTCTTTTTTAGCCTTTTTATTGTTTGTCAGCTTTTCCTTTAAGTCATAAAATCATTGAAATCAAACTGTTTACAGCTCCCTCTGGTTAATAAGTTATCAGGCAGTGGAGTCAGTACAGAAGGAGTAAATATTTGGAGCAGCAGCATTTATATCCATTAACATCATAAACTGCATAAAATGCTGTTCTACACCAGGAAGCAATTGTTAGGAAGGTGCCCTGGGACAGTATCTGCTGTCCTTCAATGATTTCTGGGTTAAATGTGTTCTGTTTACAACTAAAATGTCAGGCTATAGCTTTCCTTAAGTTCATGCCTTGCTGATGATGTATGCAATCTCAAATTATGTGTAGCAGATGGATACATGTTGACTAACTTCATAATGTGTCAATAGTATTGTCCCTTTTACACTGTTTAGCCAGCGTATTAGTGACAGGAGATCTTGACAACGTACCTTTCACCTCCCAAGGTGGCTTATAGATTTGCAGGTGGTGATGCCTTATGTTGCTTAGCTGTTGTCCATGTAAACCCTGCTGCAAGACGATGGCGGCACATCATGCTCATTTTGGAAGGGGAGGAATGAAGAGAGGGACGCCAAAAATAAAGTGCTAAAAACATGGAGGTAAATATGAGTGAAGAACAGACAATTTTTTGAGTGATTCCTTTATCATTTGACCTCATGATACCATATCTGATTTCAATTTCCAGAGTGAACTTAATGTCAAAATCAATTCTTGCATATTGCATTAGAATATTAGTCATTGAAGAATGGTTCTGAGTTTAAACATGTTTTTAATTTAGCTTCTGTATGTTTCTATTCATACTGCCTCACCTATCCGTGCTAACTGCTGCTTCCCATAAGCTTCCTCTGTTCACATGCACCTGCACCCCAGCTAAGGCCTCTGTATGCAGGATCCTCACCATTACCTGACTCTGCCATCCCTGCTGAGCCTTCTGGTGCCACGTTAATAATAATGCCTTCCTTTCCCCGCTGAATTCAAAGTCAGTGCCTTTAACCCCGGCTTTAGCCTCTTTTAATTAAAAAAGCAATGAATACAATAAATCTGGATGTAATTTGATAGTTAATGGCACCTCCACTGATGTGTAAACCCAAAAATGAGCATAAGAAAGACAGCTCTGTCACGTGGGAGAGCTATGCGAAATAGCCAGAGGGATGGTAATAAGGAAGCGTCTTGCCTTCATGCCATTACTTCTCCATGAGTGGCTTTTTCACTCTTAACATTTTTGGTTGGAGAGCATTTTATTGGAAAATCTGTAAGCAGGTGATTCACCACTATAAATGGTTTATTCATACAGGTGTTTTAAAAAAAATCAATATTCAGTTGTCAGTAGGTGGTTTTTTTGTTTGAAGTGTCATTATGCACCTCACTTTGCCAAAGTAGTTCCAATCACAGCTCTGTCTAGAGCCAAAGGGAACTTTCTTAATTAAGTGAAGAACCACAAAGGAAAAGACTGCTTTACTTATATATGTTATTACAAATCCTTTTTAAAGCTTATTTTAACAACAGTTTTGTATAACCTGTTCTAACAGGTCAAGAATAACTTGTTTATTTTATACATGCCTTTAGATTTCTTCTAACTCAGGAAGACTTAAAAAAAAAAAAATCAAACAGCCCTTTTAACCCTTCCCTCAGTCTTAGGGTTCAGTACAATAGCAATCAACTAGTGCTTTCAAAGAGGTCTGTCCTTTATCAAAGTGTACCTCAAGCTGCTTCATCAGGAATCCAAAGAAGCTGTCCAGAAATTCCCTGAAAACATTAATGAAGTCAGCAAACATGCAAAAATCCAGATCAGAATATCAAGCTTTTCATCTCCATGTGTTACCTACTACACTATACTTATTCCCTCTTATGCCTGCTCATTGACCCTGTTTCTCTTAACTGTCCATCCTCATCCTACATTTCCATCTTTTTGTTGCCCTTTCTCCTCCTTCAGGTTGGATCTGGCTTCAGCTATGGAGTTGAAGTAGTCTAACACAGAATCTCAACTGCCAGTAGACTTGGTCTGTCCTCTAGACTCCAGTTCGCTTCAATCTGTGGCGTGACTTAGCTGATTAAGAGTGTAACTTTGAAACTCAAGCTGTAAATCTTCAGCTGTCTGCAGCTATCTCAACAGTCCCCTGCCTACTTGAAAGAAGAGCTAGGAGAAGCATACAGATGCTTGCTCTTGCGATGTATGGTTGCAGGATATATAGATGTCTGGAGGAAAAAGAGCTTAGAAAGAGCAGCAGTTGAAAATAAAGGTGAGGGGGTTCTGTTAGTGAGTATTTTCCTTCAAGGAAAAACAAAGTTTAACTCTTGCCTTGGGAAGAGCAACTCAAATTAGGCTTTTCCTGTGAGTCAGTTCGGAAACTGCCTGTCTTCATTGAGTGCAGAGGATGCCTTGGATTACAGCTTCCCCAGGCCTGAAGGTGGTGGCCCTTGTGATGCCACTGACAAGGGTGCATTCGAAGCTGTGTAGCAAGTTTCTGTTCCAAGAGCTCTCTTTGCCTGTCAGGGTGTTTACTAATGTATATTTTTCTTCCTGTGGGAATATTTTAATTTGGCCTAATTGGCCTTGTAGCTTGTGTTGTGTCCAAAATGGAGTATGTTTTTGGCCTGTGGCTATTTTTAGCTGGTGTAAAGAAGGCTCTAAACCAGCAGCATTCATACTTTTTATCACAAGCGTCCCGCTTTGGCCAGTTGACCTTAGAAGTATTATGGTGGCATTATTGGAAGTGAGAAGGTGGTAATGGACCAAGTGGGTCATTGTTTTGTGTCCTGACAGTTTCTGGCGCTGTTCCTTAGCTTTTAAAGTCACAATTGTATGACAACTTTCTGTGATCTGGTAGAAGAGAGTTGGCTGATCCGAGTGAAAACTAACTTTTTCCCTCTCTCAGGTAAATTGTTTCCACTGGGGAGTCAGGTGGGAGACTCGGGTGTGGGTGCATCTGACTTTCCTTCTGGTAGCTAAGACATATGCAAACTAGAGTGGCTGTCCAGGCTTTGCTCTTATTTATCTAGTATTGACCTCTTATTCCTTCACTGCTTACGCTTCAGTACTCTGCTCATCTTGCCTCCCTGTTTATATAGATACAGAAAGCTTTGAGATCAACCTGCAAACAAAATCATGGTGAGCTAAACCAGTCTGGCAGTGTGGTGTCCTTCATTTTTGTTCCCATGTATTTTTTTTTACTGAAATGCTGCCCTCGAGTGGCGACCAGCTGATTGGTCCCGACTGGAGAGCTCCGAGCTGTTACTCCTGCCTGGCTGGTGCCCTGCAAGCCCCTTTTTGGGGGTAAGTGTTCCGGGTGCCCAGGTAGCCCCCCAAGCGCAGCGAGGCCCCGCAGCCGGCGCTGAGCCGAAGCCAGCTCGTCAGCCTGCTCGGGCCGTAACTGAGCCGCAGTTTCCGAGCGGTGTTACAGCACAGCAGCTTGAACTCCCTGGCTGCAACAGTGTCCTCAGCTTTTACAAGAGAATGGAGAACTCTAATTCTGAAGGAAATGTAGTGATTCAAGAAGCTACTCTGAGCACAAGCCCTCTAAATTTAATTCATATGAACGTTTCTTCCAATAACAAGTTCTGGACTATAGTTTGTGGTTTTAATGTGGAAACTGTAACTTTGCAGAAAAGTGTTTTTCTGTGACGGGGTAAAAAATCGCTGAGCTTGTCTAAGCAGTACCTCCACTGTGCTCTCTGGGTCTCCCACAGTATTTGATAACTTCCTTTCTGTTAAACTCTGAACAGGCTCAAGTTGGTCTCTGGCAATGTGATGCTTATGAAGGAAACGTCATGTAGCAAAGGTCCTGTAAGAAGGTAGCCTCTAAATGACCTCCAGAGCACCTTGACAGTTTATTAAATCAGAATACAAGATGAGGATTGATAAAGGGATAAAGGTGGCTTGTAGAAAAGCAACTTGAGGCATTACTGCTCTCAGTAATATTTATATTTATACTATGCCTCTGTGCCAGAGGTTACAGTCTTTACAGCAGTGTTGCTGGAAGCATAAGGATGCTGGCCCCTCTGTCAGTAAGTCACAGCTTAGTGTAGTGGTTTAACTCAGAGATGCTTGTTTTTTGGGGCTACTAAAAAGCATGTCAGTATGTGACTTGTTTTGCCTGCAAGTTAAAAAGCAAAAACAAAAATGAGGAAGGGTTTTTATGTGAAGAGAGCTATGTCTTTTGGGAGGACTTTGTTTTTAGCATTCCCAGGGTATTTGAAGAATACTCTGTGCTTCCATGCTCCATTGTAGACCAGTTGTCCAAAGGGATATATAATCCTACCTGTATGTTACTAACTCTTCTGGCAGGTACCAAGTGTGTCATTGGGAATATACTCATGTTCTTATCTTTTCATAAAGAGAGAGGATAGTGCTTTTCTTATGTACTGTAAACTTCTACCATACTGCACAATGTGCAAATACCGTACTTTCTTTCTGCATTAGCACATCTAATGAGGGGTGGGCTTATTTGTTCAAGCATCTGTATGGTTTGTGGAGTCAGATATAAATGAGTATTTAAGGTCATTATAATTAGAATAGCTTCTTCCTCCTCAAAGAATTTCAGCTGCAGAGTCCCTTTTCTAGGGAGTCCTTCAGGACTGGTTATTAAGTTCCAGAGTCTTCCCTGCTTCCCTACCCCTTTGGAATCTCTTTAGGAGCCAGTCTGATTCCTTTCCCCCTGCTGCCAGTTAGTTTCCCCCCCTCACAGCTCAGCCCTCATCCCATAAAGTACTTGCTGCAATGACCAGCTAATTCTTGCTTACTGTCCTTCGGGTGATTAGTCTTTGCAATTGTTGTGCCTATGTGTGTATGAATATATGGCGTGTACAAGTATATGAAGGCCTCTGAGAGCCTCTGTGTGAAATATCTATGTCAAATATTACCAGTAAAATAATCTCCTTGATGATTTGGCTCAGCCTGAAGACTGCCTGTACTGAAGAACGCTCTCAGAAATTATTTACATCTCTATTTCTAGTTGCTGAGTGCTCTTTAATTAAGAACCTGGTACTGGCCATAAAATGTGATTTTTTTTTTTTTTTTTTTTCCCCCCCAAATGATTGTATTGGCATTTCCTGTGCTTTTACCCAGCACTAACCGAAATCCCACCAAAACAGAGTAAAGTATGGGAAGACTGGGGCATTGTTACCACAGGCAAGAACATAGAAAGGAAATGCTCAGAATATTAAGGTAGTAATACAAGTATGTACTAGTTTATGCTCTGAATTTGCAAACATGAATGCCAGACTTGCAAGAGAACGTTACAGACAGCTAATTCTAGTGTGGAAGTTAGTCAGCTGGAGTGCTTGAAGCAGTGGTTCTCTCTAATATTAAACCAGTGATAGGTGAGATGCTAAATGTCAATGATAAAGCTTTATGTATATGGAAGTTTGAACAATGATAGTTCCTGGAAGCAGTTAATTTTCATGGGACTTGCAACTGAAAGTAGTTAGCTGGCCACAGCTGCAGTGAGAGGAGGCAGATTCTCTTTTTCAGCTAGACTGTTCTAGTTACATTAGATTTCACATTTATTTATAATAAATGTGAATACATTTTGATACATTTAATCCATTACTTAATTCAATGTATTTAACTTTGATACATTAATAATTGACAATAAATGTAAATTAATTAAATGTATCAAAATAGAAAGCCAGTGTATGAAACAGAAATAAAGAATTTACTGCCACTATGTGAAAATGAAAAGAATCCCTGCTTGTTTCTATCAGAAGCTGTAATAGCGTACTATCACCCTACAGCTTTCGGTTCTATCTGCTCACAAATGTGTTTCGGTGGGCAGGTAATCTATATAAAGCCATGATAACCTTACAGTATAACAATGTTGGATTTATGCCCAAACACCTGTAAGTATATCAAATTGTTTTTTTTACACTGAAACAATGGGTGCAAACATAGGCAGTAAAATATACAGTGGCATACAGTAATAAATAGGAACAATAGATTAATATGATCAGTCAGAAAGAAATAGATGATTAGTAGTTTCATTGTTAGGATTCATACTTAAATCACATGGTTCTTCTGTAAAAGAAATGAGATCAAAGAAAATATTCTGCTTAGTGCGTGGGGTGAATTGGGGATTTTTGTATGAAAGCTTTCTATAGTGATTACTCTTTTGTACAGAGTTTAGATGCAGTATGGTGGCAGATGATTATGTGAGATGGTGAAAGCTGAATTGGAATAGGGACCCATTGATTTGCTTGCTGCTTACATCAAATAATCTTTGCTTCCCTTGAATTTCAAATTTGGTCATCTACGCTAGTGTCTTGTGTCCTTAAAAAGATAGCTTGAAAGGAAATGAAGGGAGTAAAATGGAGAACATTAGTAAAATAAAAACACTTGCTCCCTGCAATTCAATGCAGAAAAGCATTTTCCTTCCCTTTGCTGGCTGAAATCCTCAATATACTTTTGGCTTTAGTTTCCAAGCTCAGTCCAGCATTCATTTGTTACTGTGCAGCAAATCTGTGTATGATACTAACTAGATGTGGCAGCTCTTTTTCCAAAATAGACTGTTCCAATCTGTCACTTTATTCTTTGGCACCAGGGACTTTCATTTTCCTGAGATGAACTCCACTGCTGGCTGTCAACCTGATGGAGTGGAAGAATTGCAGAACAAACTGCTGCCATCAGCTAATTCACCTGAACAGAGTGGATGTGTGAGACCTACCTTGTCCTGTGAGTGTCCTGTCATTCACAGCAGCTGAACAAATATTTTCAAGATGGCAAGAGAGCCAATGGAAGGAATTACCTGAAAGAGCCCAAACATTTTATGCAAACACCTGTGCTGCTCTTAGTCATCCAAATGTGCTGGAACTTGCCTCACATCTTCTTTCCTGTTAGGCAATTCTTTCAAGCTCCTCTGAATCATTTCCTAACTCCATGTCACGTGAACAGCCTGAAAAGGTATCTTCAGTTTCTCAGAATCAGTCTTCTGCTGCTTCCTGGTGAGCATCCCTGGCAGGTTTGTTTCATTAGGAAGTAATCATGGAATTAATTGGCATATAGTATCAAGGTTGAATTTCTTGTAAAATTATATAAAACCCTTGAGGCATACCTGTTTGTTACACTGGTTATGGCTGCCAGGGTGCAGTTCTCTGTCAAAAAATGCAGTTTCATCACTAACATGGCATCACTAAGTGATGCCTTTGTTTATTACATATTGCTCAGTATCTTGCTTCTAGAAGAGCATGGCACATAAAAAAGAAAAGAGAAGGTGAAGGAAACAAAACAAGAGATAAAGGAAACCATCAGAAGAGCAAAGGGGTCAGGAGCTGTGTCTTGACCTTGTATGTACAAAACATGGAGCTCACCTCCGCCACTCCATAGCTGGGAACAAAAGCTCAAAGGCTTCAAGCACATGTCAAGAGTAGAGTTAGAGCAGCCCTCTGGGGCCAGAGTCTCTGTAAAGCTGTGTCTGTGCCTCTCCAATGACTTTGTGTATGGGAAAAAAAAAAAGAAAAATGGTTTTTGTCATGGTTTGGTCCTCATGTTGCAATGATCCTGAGGGATTAGGATGCCATTGTGGGATGGGTATTCAGACCCTTTTGTTGCCTCTGTCCTCTTCTGCAGCATAATGTGAGATAATGTGACTCTGCAAAAAGAGCCGACTAGACTTTTTCTCCTCACCCCAATTCCATGTATTTAGTCATATAGATTAAACTTGGCAAGCTGACCGCCATTGTTTAGTGCATGAACTGCAAAACAAGAACTACTGAATATATTAATCCTTAATTGTTGTGACCTAGTTGCCATCTGCTTTCATTAATTACTGTTTTAATTATCTGTTGAGGTAAGAGATTAATTTTCCTTCATTAAAAGTAGCATTTCATACTATCAGTATATTTCTGCTCACTCATATGACTGATTAGTATGAAATGTAAATTGAGTACAAAATATGCAGGAAAGAAAGAACTTTTTTAAAGCAGAATATTGCCTATTAATTGCTCTTCTGGTTGAGGGAGAGGTCTGTTCATGTAATCAGTCCAAGTTAGTGCTGAGAAATACATGAAATCAAAGAAAAATCAAGAGAAGTCTGCTAAAATCACCTTTCTCACAGGAAGATAGGACTCTGGATATCAAGTGACTCTGGCATAATTTTTGTGAAGTTGCAGGCTTTATCACCTCCTATCAAGTGCACATACTCGTCTAGGTGAATATTTGTACAAATGGCTAGAACAGTGTGACAACTCTTATAGTAAACAATTACATGCCTCCTAGGGCAATAATGAGTGCCTTAAAATTAGCAGGCAGGATAATGTTCAGCAGTAGTTCTGAGATGCTGGCTCTGAATTAGACACTTAAATTGGAATCTTATTTCGCAGCTTTGAACAGGAAAAAGCGGGGTTTGAACAAGAACTAGGTTTTTTGTTTTAACTGCTAAAATTCCTTGAAGGAAAAGGTGTTGTGAACTGCGCTTCAGCTAGCTTCGTTATACAAAGATTCTTCAGCCTGTTTTACTGAAGTAAAATTAATAGACGTGTTTAATCATCCTGTGAATTGGGATCATTATTTTAGTATAGTCATAACCACAAAGATGTTAATCACTGAGATTGGATTATGCACTGACCTTTTAAATCCATGGTGTTTGCAGCTATTAGGCTTGCTTCAAAGCAGGAGTTGGAAAGCACTTTCAGTATTGGACCTTTTGGAAATTGTTTAAATGTTTCTGTCCAAAAAATAACAAACAAATTAAAGAGATTGTTGTCTACCTAGACTTTAGTAAGGCCTTTGACACGGTCTGCTACAACATCCTCCTAAATAGATTGGCTGCTCGCAGCTTAGATAGGTGGACTCTTCAATGGGTAAAAAACTGGCTGGATGGCCAGGCCCAGAGAGTTGTGGTCAATAGAGCTAAATCCAGTTGGTGGCTGGTTATTAGCGATGTTCCCCAGGGCTCAGTTTTGGGGCCAGTGCTATTTAACATCTTTATAGATGATCTGGATGTGGGGATTGAGGTCATTCTCAGTAAATTTGCAGATGACACCAAGTTGGGTGGGAGTGTTGATCTGCTGGAGGGTAGGAAGGCTCTGCAGAGGGACCTGGACAGGCTGCATCGATGGGCAGAGACCAATGGCATGAGGTTCAAGAAGAACAAGTGCCGGGTCCTGCACTTCGGCAACAACAACCCAATGCAGTGCTACAGGCTAGGGGAAGAGTGGTTAGAAAGTGGTCAAGCAGAAAAGGGGACCTGGAGGTGTTGTTTGACAGCTGGCTGAATATGAGCCAGCAGTGTGCCCAGGTGGCCAAGAAGGCCAACAGCATCCTGGCCTGTATCAGAAACAGTGTGGCCAGCAGGACCAGGGAAGTGATTGTCCCCCTGTACTCGGCACTGGTGAAGCCGTACTTGAGTATTGTGTTCAGTTCTGGGCCCCTCACTACAAGAAAGACCTTGAGGTGCTGGAGCATGTCCAGAGAAGGGCAACGAAGGTGGTGAAGGGCCTGGAGCACAAGTCTGATGGGGAGCAGCTGAGGGAGCTGGGGTTGTTTAGTCTGGAGAAGAGGAGGCTGAGGGGAGACCTGATCGCTCTCTACAACGACAGAAAAGGAGGTTGTAGTGAGGTGGGGGTTGGTCTCTTCTCCCCGGTAACTGATGATGGGAGAAGAGGGCATAGTCTGAAACTGCACCAGGGGAAGTTCAGACTAGAAATGAGGAGGCATTTCTTCACAGAAAGGGTCGTTGGTCATTGGGATGGGCTGCCCAGGGAGGTGGTGGAGTCACCATCCCTGGAGGTGTTTAAGAAAAACCTGGAGGTGGCACTTAGTGCCATGGTTTAGTTGACATGGTGGTGTTAGGGCAAAGGTTGGACTTGATGATCCCAGAGGTCTCTTCCAACCTAATCGATTGGTGATTCTGTGAAATGCTACTTTCCAGTTACTGATTTTTTTAATTGTTTGTATAATGCACACCATGAATACATGTGATGAGCTCCAGTGCCTCAGTGTCCTGAAAAAACAGCAATTTTCAACTTTTGTTTATAAACTTGTGAACTTATTTTCATTTTTCTTGATTAAAAGGACTTGATGTTTTGGTTTGGTATTTACATGAAATCTGAAAGTGGAAACAAGAAACCTAAGTTCTTTCAAGGGAGATCTTTCTCCCCAGTAGGACTGCAGCTGCCTATGAGTTCTAGTTCAGTGGCTATGATGATACTGGTCACCTGTATGGGGTTTCTGTGGGATAAGCACCTGCAAAGAAAGAAGAGTTTCTGTGGAGAGCAGTGGGTGAGGACCAGGCAGTGAGGAGCCCTTGCTCTACAGCTGAGGCTGAGGTCCCTGGGCAGTCATTTGGGCCTGGGCTCCTCCTGTCTGACTGCAGGTGCTTTAAGAGGTACCTGGGCTTGAGGTCACCTGAGAGGGCAGAATACATGAGGGTAAATGCAGCTGGGCTTCTATAGGTGCAACGTATAGGTGCTTCTATAAGTGCAACAGAGCCAGACATGCCTTTGTCATTTCAAACTCTAAAATAGAAGCAATAAAACTGCTGTTTTAGTTTCTGATCTTTTTGCGATTATAACTATGCTTTTGCTAGATATTTGGGCTCTTCATGGCACACTGGGGCCTCCCATTCAGCTGAGGCTGCTAGGCTCTGTAGAATAATAAATACCTGTTACAAATGCACATGCCATCTTTAAAGCTAGTTTTGTAGCTTTTAATTGACTTGAGTGATTATCTAAGCTACAGTGAGAGCACTACCTGAGCTGTGCCAGTGCAGGGTTTAGACTCATCTTCTTAAAAGCCTCTTTATGAATCATAACTCTTTCTGTCCTTGAATAACTTAAAATCTAACAGCATGGCAAATCTTAACAGTCCAAACCTCTTAATGACGGTTGGTTTTGACGCACATCCGAAGAAGCAGGTACCATTACTCATCCTCACTTGGACTATATCCCTAGGTCCATTTTGTAACATCCTGTAGTTCTGTTTTTTCATCACCAACTCCTGACCTGGCTCTGTAAACAGGCAGGCTTCTGTTGTTGAATGTTAAATCTGACAAACGAGTAAATCAAGTAGGATGTGTATTCAGAGCTGACATTTCAAAGGTGAAGCCTATGAGGATTAGACTAGGGTTGAATTTATTTTTCCAAAAGTGATTACACTAAAACATGTTTCTCTGCAGTGGACAGCATTGTGCCATACTGGTAATTCAGTCTCTTTTCTAACTACGTTCACTAATCAGGAATTCTTTTAACAAATGTTTTTGCTTGCAAGGATTTCTGCTAATCGTCTCTATTGCCAACATATCATCTGTACACAAAATCTACTTTAGCTTCACTGACAGTCTGTAAAGTTTCATTTTAAGGTATCAGCTATTGCGTTAGTATATCAATGTTGGTTTTCCACATTGTCTGTATTCTCTCAGGCTCTCTAGACATTCTCAAAAACCCAGATCTTGGCAGAGAGCAGCATTTCTTTATAGTGACCTCTGTCTCCCTCAGTCTTCCCTGCCTGTGGCTTTGTTTTGGGTGGTTATGTCTGGTTTGGGGATGAGGCTGCTATTGTTCTAGCTGTGCCATTACACAGAGCAGCATAGTTGCTCCTTGTAGCTGGATGGCAGTTACTCTCTATGCTGAACTTCAGGAGACTCAGGTCAGTCTGTCACCATAAACAGCATCAGTTTCTACCTATTTTTATATTTTGTCTCCTAACAAGAGCATGAACTCCAATTAGTCTGTGGTGTGACATACAATAAATCTTTCAAGTCTAGTCTGAACTGAGTTCAAATTAAAATCATCGTTCTTCTCCCGAGTTGCATATGTAAATGGGGTGAGATCAAAACAACAAAAGCTCGATGTTCTTTATTACAACTGGACTGGTCATTTTGAAAAATAAGTTTGATCTTCCCTGTGTCATCCTGGCAACAATACCTGTTGAATAGGTTGGTTCGACCTTGTTAACGTCAAACCCCACTGTGTCTCAGGTATAAAGTATAGGACAAGAAAATGTCCTCTCATAGTCATGTCTTTCATCTGCACCCAGACTGGTTTTTCTCTAGAACTCTTTCAAGAGAAAGTGATATTCTGAAGAAAGAATGTGTCCCTGCTCCTCCCGGAGCCAAAATAAGTCCCCTGCTTTTTAGACCATCCTCAGAAATTTCTTCTGGGCAGTTCAGCCCTTTGGCCCTAGTAAGGCTCCTGCCCTGAATCTTGGGCAAGTGTTTTCTGGGAGACAGAGTCAATGGCATCTGAGCAGTGGGGTAGAGGGGGAAATCCAGATGCTGTTTTACATCACTCAGTGATGAGATTAAAATAAGGAGCTCTTCACAAGTCAGAGCTTTTAACTAAAGGCTTGACTTTATCTGGAGAAGTCTTTTGTGCTGTCTACATTAAGGGAAAAGCACTTCAGACTTTGAACCTTGAAGCCAGATTGTAAAGTCTTGAAAGAACAGAGCTGTGGTTGTATTCCCCACACTGCTGATCCTTTCTTGCTGTGGACATCAGGCAATTACGAGGGCAATGCTGGTCTCAGTCTCCTGGTTCCTATTGCATACCTTGTATGTATTAGCAGTACCATTTATTTTTAAACCTATTTTATATGTGTAAAGCAGAGATCAACTTGAGTGCTTCTATTTAAAGGGAAAATGGAGATTCTCAATGCAGTGCCATTTCGTGCTGCTAGTAGATCTGCAGCCCCTTTCCTAGTAGCATATAAATGGCTGGGAGCAGCTGGAAAGGTAGTGCAAAGAGTTAGTGAGGAGATCTGGGCTCTGTAATATGACTAGAGACTTCTTTTGGTGATGTGTCTGAGGGTGGGATGAGCATCAGTGACCATATGCATATAGTTGTGGTATAAGTAATGACCTTGTGATTAAGAACAAATGAATTCATCATTCAACTCTTAGAAATAGTCATCACTGAGGAGCCAGTCCTAAAAACCTGTAATGGTAACTGTGCAAAGGCCACGTACTCAGGGAATGGTGGTGTTGCTCCATTCAGCTCTACTGGAAGAGCAGTGTACAGCTGAACAGTTCTGAATACTTATAAAGGGTACGTTTTATTCTGGCTGTGCAATGATTTAGGGATGGGTTTAAAAATGCTTAAATGAGGCCTGTGAGAATGCAGGTTTTCACATCTGAAAAAGCAAATTGCTTCATGTTTTAATTTTTTTTCTGGGTATTTTCCTGTCTTCCTTGCACATTTAGTTATTTAGTCTATAGAACTCACAGGCTGGTCTGTTACTCCAGGCTGTGAATTTCAGTTCCTCATTGTTGAAAGTGGATCTTTACAGTACCAGTTGTATACCTTGTCCCAAGTTGATTTTCCTTTATTAAAAAATTACTTTTAGCATCCACTCTGGATTCGTGTCTTCCCATAGGCATGCTGTGGCTGGGATTTCCTTTGTTATAAAGCATTTCAAAAGTGTCATTGCTAAAAATTACAAGCATGTAGAGGGTTAGCCTTTCTTGTTGTCTTTGATTTTTGCGTCTCTTTTTCCTGAAGGATTGCTTGTATAGACTTCCTTCCACCCCATACTGAAACAGCAAAAAATCCCAACATTTCCAACTGTGTCAACTGTATAGTACAGAGTACAACTCTGTACTGTAGTGATTTCTAACATATGATCTTTGGATTCCTGCAGGTTAGTGGTCTACTGTCCATCTACCAGAAGACATAAACTTAATTTGTGGTAGGTCTCAGTCATGCCACTGGGAGGAGAGTGGACCTCTTCCTCCCATGATCAACAGTACAACTGAGGGAATGCTTGGGAGCTTCTGATTCCAAGTGTGTCTTTTCTTTCCTTGCTCTGATGCTGAAGGGACTTTCTGAATGTTAGAGGCTGACACGTGCTGGCAGTGAATCTCAGGTCTTCTGGTGATGAGCACACAGGCTCTAGGCAGATCTACCTGATGTCCATCACCTTGGCACTGCCCTTCCTTGAGGCAGCGGTCATGCCAGCAGCTATACCCAGCCCTGCTTCATCAGTGCTCCTTGAAGCTCAGAGCTTTCTCCCATATGCTATTTGGACCGACTGTAGTCTCTGTTGTTTGCTGTCTATTTGAAGTCTTTCAGTGGCTTGCCTAGGGAGTGCAGTAAATATTATGACTGTGGGAGAAAGGAAGGAGCGAGAATCAAGCCATTAATTAAAGGCTGCCTAGTCTGAGTAATCCAGTGGTTAAAGCACAGCTGCCATGGCAGCACTGCCCCTGGATGCTCCAGCCTGAGTCACGCTCCTGCCTCCCGCTCCCCTCTGCTGCGCTGGGGTGCTCAGCTGCGTGCGTGCAGAGAGGGTGACGCTGCTCTCGCTCCTACCCAGACAGCGAGCAGAGGCTTCAGTGACTCACGGCAGAGATCAGAGGGGAAGAAGTATTACTGCAGCCCCAATAAGCTCCACTGGAAAACAAATCCATCACTAGTAGATAAATCTTCATGGACAGAGAAGTGCATCAGGCTCTGTAGGAACTGCTACAGAAAACATCAAGGAGACTTCTATTTTTAACATTTTATTGGGTGAATGGGAAAAAAGAACTGAACGTATCTGTGCCTCAGATGTGTGTGAAGGATATGTACCGTACTTGCTGTTTGGGTACTTTTTTTAAATGTTTGCATCAAAACTGTTTGGCAAAATGCAGCAAACTATGATTTATCAATAATTTGAAGATGGTCCAAAAATTGAAATGTCACCTATACCAGTCAAAGGGGGGAGTGCAATTGATAGCCATGCCTGCTAAAGCAGGTATTAAGAAGAGCTTGTTTAAGTGTAAAGTTGACATTGGAGGGAATGTTCTGAGGATCACTGACCTGAGAGGTAGCCATTAATGGCCAGTTTAGAGAAATGTGTAAAGATGCATCGCCTGAAAAGTACTTATTTTTTATGTGCTTTATGTATCCTCAGCTTTGCAAAAATCTCAGTGCATTTACAGTGAGGCCCACACATTCAGCCCAAGTCTCTTCCTGCCTCCCCTCCCTCTTCAGTTAACCATAAGTAACCTGTTTGTCATCCTGTGACTTCTCCGTTACCAGAGGCAAACCTGCTGTACTCGCTGTCCCCAGTACCAACCTACCCAAAGGCACAGCGGGACAGTGGGGAGCTGTACCTTGCAAGGCACCCCCTGAATGCCAGCACTTGTTTCAGAGCTTGCTTTCTCATGCCTGCTGCTTGTAAAACTTGCTGAGGGTAATGTCATCATTTGCCTTTGCAATAAGTTTATGTTAGTTAATAATAGGTGAGTTTCCAACAGTACATGTGCATTCCCTTTTAAAACCCAGTGAATTAAACCCCTTTTTGTGACAATGAGCAGGCAAGGATGAGCAGTAACTTGCTGCTTGCTTGGGCTTTCCTTCACAGTGTAGGAATACTTACTGTTCGTGTCCTGTGCAGCAGATAAGAGAGGATTTCCAAATATAGCTCAGCCTAGCAGCAGTGTTTATTCTAAACTCCTACAAGGAAGATGCAGCCTGCTTAGGCACCATCAGCACACTGATGATTACTGCAGGTGCTGGGCATGGTCTGAGTGAAAGCAGTTAAAAGGTGCTTACTAACTTCAATGGCGATGAGGTTAAACTCTGGATGTGCAGTGCCAGATTCTTCAGAGCTGGGATAAGAGTTTTACTGGATGTACCCTTTGTAGTATCTAAATTCTTTTGGGCATAAATTTCTCTTTAAGTTCAGAGCAGCTTTATTCAGAGGAGGAGATTCAAAGGGTCATCCAGAGGGCTGACTAGCTTGGCACTGGTTTAAACATTTTCAAGTAAATTAGCCTGCTGAGGTCTCCTTTGTTAAGTTCCAACCAGAGCAAATGATTGGGCTCAATGTGACCATCCAGAAAAGGATCCAGAAGGCTGGTGCCAGTGCTTTTTTACTATCTCTGGCAGATCTTGTATGCCAAACTTCTCATGTGTCCAGAGGTAAACTTGTTCACCAGCTCTGAGCTGGTATCCCTCCACCCTAGCTGAGCTGACAGGGACTTTAGGCTTTTCATTTCCTCTGTAGCAGGTGGATTTTACTTTCAGCACATGGAAATACCTGCCTATGTTGTACCTAATTCATTCCTGCCATTGCATTGCTTATTCTCTGGAACACAGTTCTAGTGTCAACTTTTTTCTTTTATTCTAAATTATGCAAGTACTTGGCCTGATTAAATTATGGGCTGGGTACTGGCATGCAGCTTAAGGATATCAGATACATAAGAGGCCAGATTAGGTGGTCCCATAGTCCCTCTTATGAAAAAATGAGACCCAATAGCATCATTATTGTAAAGCAACAAGCGGTTTCAAAGGAGTAGGAGCTGACAGTAACTCATGGGCAAAGTTGTAACCTGTCCCACCAGAGTGATTAAGTACACACGTGGCCTCTGTGATAGCTTGTCCATCACTGATATGAGTGGCGTAGCTGGATGCTACAATGACTGTGTGCATCAGTGGAAAAACAATAAGCAAAACCTGTTGCAAGTCTCCTCCTCAGCACCCAGATCTCCTTGGATATTCTTGCAGTGATTCATTCCAACCCCAAGCTAGCAAGACAGCCCAGCGAGTCCTTCACAGGACCAGCAGGTACTTCAGCCAGTGTCTCTGGGAATTGCTGCTCTTCTCAGCACTGGCTGTGTGCAAGTTTGAGTCCCAGCTGACTTCAAGGCATGCAGGATCATGCCCCTTCTCTTTGGAAACAGTGTGTTTTCCATTGTACAAATATTAAAAGTAACTTGCACTGACTTGGTCATTTAATTACGAGTCAGTTTGAAAGCTTCAGAAGAGTGAAGGGAAATTATATTTTTAACTGGATTTTCTCATTGGTGCAAGGATAGAGTAGGAAGTAACTAGAAGATATTAATTACAACTGTCTCATTTTAATGAAAAATGTATACTAAATGGAAACAAATGCATTATTATTTAAATGTCATCACATATCTTTGTTTAAACCTTCAATTTTTCTCATCATGGAAATGATCTTTCAAACTCTATGAATCTCTAATGCTGGAAGGGACTCCAGCTCTTGGCAGGTAGCAGAACCGCTTATGTCCCTGCTGGCTCGGTTTGTCACAGCTGCTGAGCACTTCTGTCCACTTATGACAATCAAACTTCCATTTCCCTTCTGCCAGGCACTCTGGTGGTTTGGTTTTTTTCCATAAATGCATATAAGATCAGTACTCTGCAATAAAGCACGGTAAGGGGAGCAACTTAAATGTGAGGTAACCAGGTCCAGCTCCATAAGAAGTGCTCTTGACCTTATTCCAAGCTCAGAAGAGATGCCATAAACTTCCCTGTGGTGCATGTAAGAAGATGTCACAGTAGTTAACCTGGATCAACCAGCACATTTGGAGTGTAAAAAAGCAGAGAGAGCTTAACTGGAGCTTTAATCAGCAGCCAGAGAGCAAACAGTTCTGAAGACCAAAATTTAAAGGAGATTATTTTGAGGGGCTATCCTTATTTTCTAGTGAGCTTGACACATTTAATGACCCGTTTTCTTCCCCCAAGCAGCCTAAAAGCATGCAGGAAAAAATACAGGCATGGAATAGAGCAACTGCTCCATAGAGCCAGGGGGACAGGCTGCAGGGGCAGCCATGCTAGCAGCTCCTGCTGAGGTCTCTGTTGTTTCCTGTTCCTGAATGCAGAATTAACCAAACTGTTATAAAGACAAGAAAACACATTCAACCTCTAAGCAACCTAGTTACTGTGGATGATGAACACCAGTGTGTGCAGTGTGCCAACATTGCTGGAATACAAACTGACCAAGAATGCCAACACCTCGGTTCGCCACTTGTACACAGTGACCTCTTTCTCCACCATCATCTGAAAGCTTTTAACGCTGATTTAGACAGATGATGAGTATATAACCTTTTTGTGGACAAGTGGCAGAATTAATGCAAGATTCTCAAGTTTGGAGAATTCTTTATATACAGTACTCACCAACACAGATTGAGAGTCTAGGCAGCTTTTAGGTGACCTGCACCTGTGGTGACAGCTGGGAAATAAACAATTTGCAAGTATGAAATGTTGCTTCCAGATTCTGTTCAATATATTCTCAATACAGTCATTATCAGAAAAGATTGAGAGTGAAACAATAAATGCAATTGCTTTCCTGACAGCCTTGTTTTCTCCTCCCTTGCTCACTGAACATGTCCACCTGATGTCAGACTCAAAGTCAGGCAGCTGGCTCTAAGGGACAAACAGACCCCCATTAAGGGAGGCCCCTCATGCTGCTTTTGTTTGTGCTCATCTGCTTTACTGGAATGGACAAGAAAAGCATGAATATTTAAAGCACTTTGCTGTGGCTGGGAACCAGCTGAACACTATTCTGCTGGTTTTTTCCCCTCCTCCTCTTCCTCAAAAAGGAAACCTCAAATGCTACTGACCGTTCTGCTCCATTCAGACAAACATTTGCTATGGCTGAAACAGATTAGAACGACAGAGATTCCTTGGTGGCTGTTGGTTTTAATATGCAAATACTGTCTTCTGTTAAAATAGCTAAAAAGTTGATTTGAGAGCTGCATGGTTTAGTGGTTTCTGCCCAACACCCTCACCCCCAGCAGCGTACTTGCCCTGTGGTTTCTTTCCCTGGCAGTCAGTGCTCTCCACGAGCTGCATTTGGCTGCCGGCCTTCTGCAGGTTTGGCAGCAGCTTGACAGTGGGGACAGAGTGCAGAGCTCCTGGCTGCAGCTACAGAAACACACAGGCAGATCAGAGCTACTGCAATATGGCAGAAGATTTAGTCAGCTTACACCTCTGTCATGTTGTATTAAAACTCCCTAGAGTCTCTGTATCGGTCAAAATTGAGAAGATTTTACTTTTGGGTAGATGCATCAAAAGAACACAAGCAAGGGACCTTCTGCGTGGCAGCAGCATGAGATGGATGGCCAGGGGTAAATGCAGCTTGCTGCAAGTTCAGGCTGTCGCTCCGTATCACAGTCATGGGGAGCCTGACCTGGCATTCCTTGTAGAAAGTGAAGCACCTGGAGTTTTGCACTGCTGTTGCTCAGGCTTGGGAGAGGAGTGAACAGACCGGAATAGGAAAGATACAAAGATGCATGCTTAGACTGTAAGAAGAGTATCAATCCTCTTTTTGTAAATGAGTTATTTTTCAACTGTTGGTACACAAAATTTTCATTCTGAAAAGAAATGAGTGCAAGGAAAGAAGCTGATTGCTAAAATAAAGGCTCAGATAACAGTATCTGTGTTGCTTAGCGTGTGTTGCATTTATAGTCAAAATCCCAAGGGACTTCAGCACAAGCCCTGTAATGAAAGCAATGCAGGACCGAAACCAGTCTTTCTGCAAAAGCTATGAAGTGTGTAGAAACAAAACCCCATCTTGGAGATAGGAAATGGAGTGTGTGACCTCATGAGCTTTTCTGCAGCTGTGTTCTCCAATTCCCTTACAACACAGCATCTGGGAATTGTGCTGCGTAGCTCCCATGAGCACTCCCTCTGATGTTAGGTTCTGCAATTCCCAGCAGAACCACATACTGGGACAGAGATACCTCCTCTTCTTTCACTATGAGATTTCCTCATTTTCTTGAAGAGTCTCATCCATTTTTTGTCATGCAAGAGAGGAAAAGAAGAAGGATACTGCGAGATTTCGGATTTAAAGTATTGACATAAGTAAAGGCAGTCTTTAAATGGGTAGGGAAGATGTTTTGATGTCTGTGGGTAAACTGTGAACTTCTCTGGGATTGCAGAGGGCACATTCTCTGTGGGGAGATGTTCTGAGGTTTCTTTTTTAACTGTCCTTGTGCATGTGTAGTTATGTGTACTTTGCAGTGTCTTTTAAGGTGCAGCATGGTTTCTAAGGGTCAGCTTAACCATTTGATTAACTCAGTCTATGCCTTTACGTGCTCTACAATTCGCTTGATTCCCTTGAAGCTTAGAGCTGTGTATACACTGGAAGAAATCACTGTATGTTCCCACTTTCAATATGTGTGAGGTGCCACATGGAAAATTGCTGACACACTGTGTGTCTCTACCTGATGCTCACAGAAAGTCCATTTTGCAGGCTTTCTGAGTAGAAGCTAGCTGAGGAGGGGTAATTTGATACAGTGCTTCTGCTGTTTTGGATGCAAGATCCTGATCAGACAATAGTGATTTTATGCATACAACTGCACACAGTTGAATTGGATTCTAAATTTTCCAAAACTGTGAAATCTCTATCTTCCCTGAGTTAGTGATGAAGAAAACATGAAATCTAGTCTTTGGAGCTCCAATGGCAGCCTTTTATAAACTGCAGTCATTTTTTACTTCAAAAAAGAACAGCATCCTGCAGAGATCTATTATTGCTTTGTCAGTAAACTTCAGAGCACATTGCCAGCTCACGTCAAGCTTCTCATCCACCAACACCCCCAAGTCCTCCTCCTTAGGGCTGCTCTCAATCCCTTCATCCCCCAGCCTGTACTGGTACTGGGGGTTGCCACGACCCAGGTGCAGAACCTTGCAC
>NW_009624971.1:0-17311 GCF_000690535.1 Cariama cristata | reverse complement strand
ATGGGTGCAATGTTTCCCTTTTTCCAGTCACCAGGGACTTCATTTGACTGCCATGGCTTTTCAAATATCATGGAGAGTGGCTTGGCAACTACATCAGCGAATTCCCTCGGGACTGTGGGATGCATCTCGTCAGGCCCCATAGACTTGTGTATTTAAATCTGGGAGGTCTGTTAAACCTGGGAGTAGAATCCAGGTTTCTCTGCGCCCCGTCCTGGTTCTGAGCAGCCAACCATCACTCACAAAGCTCCAGCCCAGTGCATGTAATGTGGGGGGCAGAGAAGGTGAAACCTAGCAGATAATCCAGACGAGTGAAAGCTGCGAGAGCTACAGTGGAGAAAGCTGCTTAATCTGATGTCAGAGTCTCAAGGGAGGCTTGATTCAAGGCATAAAACCATAAGAAATTGCAAAAGTCAAATCCTTCATGAAGATTTATTTAGAAAAACCACAATGCTGGGGAGTCACTGTTACATAGCGTGGTAATTCTCTTCCTCTTCAGTAATATGCACCACACTGTGCGCATGCAATTACTTTTGTTCCAGAGATAACATCTTCATCTAGAGTTATACATGTACACATATGGTCCTCAGTGCACGCTACTGTTCACATATATGTTAGGACAAGCACAAAGTTGAGCTTTTCCATGAAAAAATTGTATAAAAAATACAAACCAAACTGAAACTGTCAACATGAGAAGCAATGTGCAAAAATAGACAGTTACTCCTGAATGTTTGCTTAAGAAAAAAGGACTCTTCTGTCCCTGTTCCCCATTCAGCATTGAGTATGCCAGATGATGCTTGAAAGTAGAATTAAAAATAACTAGTCACATCCTGACCCCCTTCACGTTAGTTTCAGAGATTTTTAACCAGCTAAATAATCCTATATTAACATGAAAATCTGCCTTCAAGCATCACCATCGTGTGCTGTTGTTGTATTGGACAGATCTATATATTGTTGCGATGTTTGACTTGTGATGCTCAAGGCCGGGTGACAACCAAGCCCTTGTGTGGAGCACACAGAAGAGGCAGGACAGAGATGTCCCTGGTCACCAAGCCCCCTGGCAGGGACCGGCAGCAGCTGTCTGGAGAAAACAGCCAGGGATTAGGAGTTCTCCACACACGTGCTGGAAGGAGCCAGATCTCCCCGGTCCCCCACCATGGGGTGCATACCTCCAGGCACTGTCTGCTAGGGCATGGCGGGGCTGGTGTCTGAGATGATACTCTCCAGTGCCTGAGGAATCCTTCCCTTCAGAGGAAACACGCCGGTGCAAAGAGCATGGCAGATGAAGGGACAGAGAGCCCACAGGGCCTTCCCCAGCCAGGAACCTTGGTCCATGATGCAAACTGGAGCTGACATGGATGCAGCCACCTGACTATATAACCACTTGTGTGGCTCTGAGCAAAGCTATACAGGATGACATGCTGCAGACATCATGAAGCAGTCAGACCAATCCATCCTTGTAGAACTGCTGCATGCAAATACCAACACTTTAAATGGCAATTAAGACTAGAAATGGATTGCACTTGTTTCCCTTAAACAGATATATGTACCACCCTTTTTAAAAAAAAAAGTAACCATTTAAAAAAAAAATCTTCAAAATGCATTAAAAAAACTGATTTGATAGTTGGGATTTCCTTGGTTGGATCAAAGGAAAAGAAGAAGAAAATAGGAGCAGTGTGATTCTAATCACTGGAGTTTGTCAGTAACCATAATCTTTTGGTTTTGGGGATGAGGATTCTTCCTACCCATGAGACTTGATGCTGCAAAGCCTGGTATTCTGTTGGTAATCCACATGTTTTTTAAGGACTGTTTATTTAAGCCCATGTAGAATTATGACTGTGTTACAGAACTTGTCATTTTTTTTAATGGGATATCAAAGTTTTTCACAGCAAATCCTGCATGGATCCAGGGAAAATCTCAGCACGACTCCCCCATGTGTTATGTTTTTTACTTGCAAAGCAAAAAGGTTTCAGCCTTATTCTGAGGAAGGGAAGGAGAGGTGAGAATTGTAAAGATGGGGAGCTCTCCAGGGAAATAAACTGTGGATACTGCACTTTACATCCCAGCTCAGCAGACCACTTGAGCAAACTATTTTAAGTGGGATTTAAGTGTATATTATTCAGTTTGGACCCCAATATGAAGACCAGTATCCAACAGGGACAGTGTTGCCTTGGACCTACTCATTTCCATTATAAAAGGCACGGAGGGAGGGTTCATCCTGTTAGCTTGCACCCCAGCTCTGGTCATGAAAACATCCCTCAGAGAAGTGTGTCAAACATACCGACGGCTCCCGGGGCTGTCCCCATTTCTAATCCCGGGACACCCAGCTGCACAGTGGTCCACAGCTCTCCCCCCTGGGTCAGGAGTACGCTGCAGTGACTGTGACCTCCAGCATTGTTCATCACCCAGGTGAAGGAAGCAGTGCATCATCCCCGTTGTGCCAAAGGAGCTGTCGGAGGAGAGGCTAGTGTTTCCTGTGTAGCAGCGCTAGCCCCAGGGGCATTTCTGCAGCTTTCTGAAATTGCTGGTATGTGTGACACACCTAACCGGAGTCTCCCTTGGCTCTTACAGCATGCGTACGTGTCACCAAAATGAACCTCTGGCTGTTAGGCAGAGACAACTGTTGGCAGTGATAGAACAGTGGTAGAGAATAGTTTTAGACTGTAAAATACAGAAAATGAAACATCAGACTGAATTCTTACTAAAATTTTGATGCTGTTGAGCATTGGGGTTAGCTACTGCTTCATGAGTGTTTTCCATTGAGTTAAGATTATGTCCAGCATCTGAGTTAAGGCCCCGATTTAGCAAAGTTTTTGTGCATATGCTTAAATCTGCCCTTATTGAGCTAAGCACTGACTCGAATACCTAAGTGCCTTGTGATACAGAGACAAACCTGAACTGGAGCCTATAAACGTAAGTCATGTAGCTGTCAAAACTACCCTTTTAATGTTTTTTCTTGGTAGCACAGCTGCTTTCCTGGATTAACTACTTAATTAATCTTCATCTAAAAGGTCCTGAGAACAGTTCTATAATACTAACAAATGTACATAAATACCAGAACTAAAAAAAGTCAAACACATGGCTCAAAGCAAAACAAATATTGCTCAGAATGCTTGTTTAGATTAAGATTAATAGCTGTAAACTGTGCATTCTAGTAGCAAATAAAAACCTGTAAAACATTCAAAGTCTACAGGATTGGCAGATCTAAAAGGTCCTGAGAACAGTTCTATAATACTAACAAATGTACATAAATACCAGAACTAAAAAAAGTCAAACACATGGCTCAAAGCAAAACAAATATTGCTCAGAATGCTTGTTTAGATTAAGATTAATAGCTGTAAACTGTGCATTCTAGTAGCAAAAACCTGTTGGCCTAGGAAAAAACTGAAAAACATTCAAAGTCTACAAGATTGGCAGCACTAATATTACTTTACAATGTGGAGTAAGGATAACAAATATCAGTGTAACATTGCAAAACGATCCATCTAACCTAAGCTTATGTAAACAAACAGGCTTTGACAATGTTTATACGTCTAGGCGTGATCCTGCACTTGGACCTGGACGGGTGGAGACCCAAGAAGTAGAAGCACACTGTTCCAATGTGGTTCCAGCTGCCCAGATCCTGCTGCAGGAGAGAGGCTCGAGGGTGTGATCCTGCAAACCTTTACTGGCATTACTAGTTCTGTTCCTGGGAGCATCCCATTGCAGGATTCAGTTCGGCAGGACTATGCACATATAAGTGAGGGTTATTCACAAACATAAGGCATTGCAGAACTTGGCCCTAAAATTTCTATTTTCAGCAGAGAATCCCTTATCCATACACAAGATCATATTTTAACATATCAAAAAGTGTCTAAAATAAGGGTCAGAGTCACTATATGTTATGCTCAGTAACACAGTTAAGATTCTGCATACTGGCTTCAGACCTTGCAAAACATTTTTTTCCTCAAAATCAAACCAACTATGAATCTTTCTCATAAAAATTAAATTAACTGTGAAAGTTAAAAATGAACAGGCTGTGTTTTCAAGGTTAAAAGGAGACATTAACAGAAATAAGCAACTCCCATTGTAATGGTTTTCCAGTGCCTTCCCTTCTGACCAGTGAACACTCTGAGATTGCAGTTGTTGGTGGCCTCCAACCTTGCCTCGCGTCCTCTATGGTGTGGCTACTGCCGCTCTCCTTCCACTCGCTTTTTACGAACTAGACCAATAAAACAAGAAAAGAGCAGTCATTATCGCTTTCCTGAGAGTCTAAGGACTTTTCTCACTGACATACTCCCTTCCCTGTAACATGAATAGGAAGGAAGGAGCTTCTAAGAAATACTCAGCAGGATTATGTCCATAAATGCCATAATTAACACATCTTAATGCTATACAAAACAATTGTATCTAAACTGCACTTTTCTGTATGACAGACTGTAGAATTTCACGAAGTGAAATACATTTTCTATAAAAATCAGATTCTGAGCTGAAGATTTTAGATGATGAAGAAATCACCATTTGCAGTGGTTCCTCCCAATGGCTCCATTTAGATTTTTGTGACAGTTTTATTGTTCTTTTAAAAGCCACTGTGTTCCAGCTAAGTTAGTACTGGTCTGCTGTAGTCTGCATGACAGTGGCCTGGATTATTTAAGTGTTAGGCATCAAAAATTAATAACTTTTGTAATTGCACAAGTTTATACTATAGGTAAGCAATAGTCATATCCTTTTAGAAAATAATTTGAAGTACTCTGAAGTACTGATATCAGTGAGTATTGGCAAGAAGGAAAACATCATAGGACAAGAGGAAACTGTCTCAAGTTGTGCCAGGGGAGGTTCAGGCTGGATATTAGGAAGAACTTCTTCACTGTAAGAGTCGTTAGGCATTGGAACGGGCTCCCCAGGGAGGTGGTGGAGTCACCATCCCTGGAGGTGTTCAAAAAATGTTTAGATGTGGCGCTTCAAGACATGGTTTAGTGGGCATGGTGGCATCGGGTATACGGTTGGACTTGATGATCTCTGAGGGCTTTTCCAAACATAATGATTCTACGATCACATTGGACCTTAAATTACCTGTTTAACTTCACATGCTCTGATTGCATCAATCGTTAATGATGCAATAATTAACTCTGGATTCTCACTAGAAACCAAGTAGGCTGAAGTTGCTATTTAGCAAATCGGAAAGTGATGAGCTTTGTGTTATGGGCAGGATTATTTTGACAAGCCATGTGAATTTTTACAGCACTTAGGATACATTACAGCTGGTATAGAGCAGGTCTCATTGGGTAGCATTTGCTACTCCATACCCTAATAAAAATGTATTGAGTCTTCTCTGACTTAGCCTGCTAAGATTACTGAGGTTCTCCTGTTTGTGTGATACAAAATTTGGTGTTACATCAAACCGTCAGGTCCTGTTTCTGATGCTGAACTGCTGAAGTACAGAACAAAAGCAGTAAAACTGGATGAATGAACGCTTTTCACTACAGAAAGTCAATAACAGCAATATATTACTACAAACATCCCATTACTTTACTATCAGGAGGTTTGTTTCATAGTGCTTTCTGGGCAGACTGCATTATTCCAAAGCCTACAGTGTAACATCAATCATTTGTGTCTGCTTTCAGTGTTTTGTTGCTTCATTTATTTTATTTTATCGAATTCTTTTAGTTATTCTATCCTACTAAATCTTGAACAAAGTCATACAATACAAAAGCAAGAAAATGAAGATTAGGTACAGAATGTATGTCTAATGGCAACTGGTTAAATAGTGGAGAAACAGGTCTTTCTGTCTCTGTTGGTGGGATGTTTCAAATATTATTCTGGGACACTTATAGTTTCAGGACCAATAGTATATCATTGGAATGCTTAGGTACTGCTAAAAACTAAAACTGAAAAAAAAAAAGTATGCATGAAAGAAATAGGTTCTAGCTTCTAGCTCAACTTTTATCTTACTTCTAACAGAGAGAAACCCTGAAGCCACCACAGGCATCATGGTTTGACACCCCACTTTGAAGTAGATTTGATTAAAAACACATAGTTACTTTTTTGTTTCCTTCTTAGTCTAAACCACTCCTGCCTAGTCATCTCTTTCTTATTCTGTGTATTGAGCACGAAGGGAAGAGCACGTCACATTCAGGTGAAGCTTGCAAAGGTTTATTGTGTTTGCCTGCACTTGGTCACACAGGCAGGGAAGTCTTTTTTGTTCCCTTGGTTGGGCAGGCTTGGTGTGTCATGGGCAGGGCAAAGAAGTGAGGACTTCTGTGTTCACTGAACAAACAGGAGGGGTTTGGCTCTCTACTTACTGGCCAGAACAGCTGATAGGGCAACTGGAAATCCAGGGTGTTCCATGGGAAAGGCTGAAGTAACTCCCAGGAAGGAGTGGGAGAATGAGAATAATAATAGTGGCTCCTAACCACAGTAAGATCTTTTCTGTTGTCTACTCTAGAGTCTGTGGAGCTATGCATTACCCCTCACATGTGGCAGATTGAATATTGTAGAGTTAAAATTCAATCTTAGGTACAGACAGGAAGACTTGTGTCTAGGAAGGTCAGGGCTTGGCTCACATAAACAAATGATGAATAGATGTAGTAGCATCTTACCCAGATCATTGTTTTTAGTGATAGCTGCTGCTACCCTGGTTCTTGGACCTTGCTTTGTGAACTGGTATCCAAACTTGAGAATCTTGGAGTTTTCTTCCAGCATCTTGGCAATCTCCATCTCTACAGCTGTCCCGAGCTGCTGCCTCTGTTGGTGATGTGGTGAAATGTCCCCAAAAGAAAAGAAAAATATTTGTTTTCATATGAAATAGAAGTAAGTGGTTATATTATAGTACTGTGCTGCAAACTACAAAGAGAATCCCGTCCCTGGAGATTTTGCTCTGAGTTTTGTATTTGGCTTTGACCAATTTTGTTTAGAAGTCTTCCACTGTTTGGTTGCACAGGCATGGGACATGAGCTGCAGAATGGCTGAGCCACAGAGGCTGCCTTGACTTTGCCAGAGCCCTCTAGGAGAACCCTCTGGGAATCCATACAGAAGGGAAACAAAAGTGGACTTGCTCAATGGTCTCTCTTTACCTGGTTGTCAATTTTAATCTCTGTCAGGGATTCGTTCTCTTTCAGTGCATCGATCAGTGCCAAAATACCCGTCCCAGTGATGAAGTTGGATTCTACATTCAGACTCTTCAGTGTTTTGTTGACTTTCAACATATCTGCAAATGCCTGAGAGGTCAAAAAGAGGGAATATGAGATAACGCCTTGAGAGTCTCAGTGAATAACAGGGAATCTGCAAAACATAGCTTAGATACCTACAAAGAAATAAAACATAAATAGGCTTAGAAGAACATAGAGGTAGATCAGAAGAGATTATGCTTCTACTTTACATAGTCACAAGGGAAAATCAAGAATGCATTCTAAAGCAAACATAGACCTACTTAAAAATTGTTGTGTTTTTTTTCCAAGCAATGTTTAAACTTACAATAGCTACAGGGTCATTGCTTCGAGTAGCTGCAAGGCTGAATTTCTTCACATGTGTGTTGCTTTCCAAAGCTTTTGCAAATTCTTTCAGTGTTGGAATAGGAATATTCTACATTAAGAAGATAAATCCAGTAATTAGGAAAGCCAGTCACATCGCTAGACAGTGATTTTAATTATTACCAAACTGATGGATTAATAGCCACAGTCTATGCAATTTAAACATCTCCGATGCTTTTAAGAGTATCTCAGAATAGACAAAGCATTCTCTGCTTATAGTGGCCTTCAGAGACTCGTGGAGGCCTGTGCTAATATGCGGTGTCAGCACTGCCTTTAAGTGGGTCAGGCCAACGCAAGCACGTGACTGAACTCTGAGCTACTTTCCTATTTTGCTGCTGGTTGTTCAGTCTCCATGTGCCAGCTCCTCCTCCATTTGCATGTATGGGCTAATTGAGTTTGGCCAGTGATGACGGTATAGTGCCCATGAGGTATCTTGCTTTACAATCTCCTAAAGAAAGGAAGCCAGAGGCAGTCACCCCTTGGGCTTTTAATTGGCATCTAATTCAATATCAGGCATTGACGACCTTGGAGCCTCTGCAACCATTCCCTCCATGTCCCTTTCCTCTGTGTCCTGCTTTTCTGAACAGTAAAGAGAGACAAAATTTCAAGATAAAAGGCAAGGGCTTTGGAAATATTTGAATAAACCCTCCTATGATGACATAAATAAAACCACAGCATCTACCTTTATGTTGTTGAGATTAATTTCTATGAGACTAGGATCATTTGCTTTTATCCTTTGTAAACTTGCTTCCACGTTGGTCGGATTAGGTGGCTCCTCAAAGATGGGCTTGACTTTTTCACCTTTCACCACATCTGCAACACAAGATCTCAATAAATGTTGATGTGAGGAACAGGCATCATCAGTAACAGTCTGGCTTTTCAATTCCCAATTAGGGTTTGTACCATAGCATTCAAGAAAAGGTTTAAATGAACCACAAAACTTGGAAACAGGAGTATTAGCCCCTTCATCCCTGCAATGCCCTTTGCACCTTCTGTGCACCCAGAAGCATGTCACTGGAGACTGTGGTCACAGAGGCTGGGCAGTATTGGCACGGGCAAATTCCTCCTTTATGTACAAAAGATCTGGTACAATTAATTTGAGCCAAAGCAGCTTTAAAGACTATTGTATAAGATGTAATATACTGCAAGGGCTGCTTTGTTCTTTGTCAAATATCTGTAAAGGAAGGTGTGCTCAGAACTTGCCCATTGCATTAGTGAGAAAATGTCCCTGCACCTATGAATAGACTGTGCTAAACTAAAGGAACATGATCAGGAGGCCCCTCACTTTCCTTCTCTCGGACGATGCTATCAGCCTTACTATAAATTCAGTTAGCTCTTGTAAAATTGCAACATCTGCACTTTCTAAATAATAAAACTATCAAAGCATGAAAAGCAAGTCCATCTCCCAGCACCAAGATTTATGAAGTCTTTGAGTATTCATGCTCCAAACAGATACAGTTTTTAATGCTGGAAGCTATGAGCTATAAATATTCTTAGAGAGGCATAAAAATCAGCTTAGAACACAATTAGTACTTCTAATTCCCACGCATGTAGTTGTGGAGATTAATTTATAAGCCCTGACCACCCAAGCCACTAGAGGCAAGAAAGGAACATGTTACTGACCACAAGTATGTTTAAACTCTTCTATTTTATGTTGCAGACGGAAAGTGATTTTGAAGACTTGTTCTCAAGTCTCAATGTACTACGCATTGCTGTTCAGTGCAATGGGTAAAGTTCATGCCATATCATGGGCCAAAAGAAAACTAAATATTTTTTTAGAACTCATACTCTTAGTAGAGATGAAGTCATACACAAACCTTGAGCTGGTTTTCACTCCGCTCCCTTTCACCCCAAACTTTCTTTTTCTTACTAATTCCCTGAGAGACCTCACATATCCCTGCATAACACTCCAGCCTTTCTAGGGAGTAGGGAATTGAAAACTACTGGTAAAATGCATATAGAGAATTCACCTTGGATGCAAGGACAGAAATTAAACAAAATCCAAGAAAGCATTTTTTGCACTTGTGGCAACACCCTGCCAAGCTGGGAGGTAGGGAGAGGCTTGCACCCTGTCCTTAGGTTAGACATCACAGTATACTCAGTCCAGAGTTAGCAATATTCTTCATTTTCTACTTCTTGTTGCTTCCTGTGAGTTTTGTCTTGTTTCTTTAATCATGGTGCTGTTTTGCCATATTGACGGGCAACTTCTGAGATGTCTCCCTCATTTACTGAAATATTTCACTTGGCTAAGGAAAGGTATTGCTTTTGGACCAAAGAATACAGTAATGTGACAGTGATTTTCTGGTTCTTAAGTCTGTGATTGGAGCATAGTTTAGCTGACTCACATAGCTGACATTTTGACTCAGTACAACAAAAATATTCTGAAATCTATGTGGATTAGTAATGCAGGCAGTTGCCTGTTATGAGATAGATGGCAGCTCGCTGGGGAGGCTTGCAGAGCAGTCTTAATCCTGAGAAAAATGAAGTGACGCGGTGTGCTGTCTACTTTCCCACCTCCCCTTTTGTAATGAAGGATGGAAATGAAAGTCTTTGGTAAAGATAGCTGCTGTTCTCATGGCCTTAGAAGAAGAAAATATTTTTTGAGTACTGTTTCCCTAGAAAAAGGCATTCCACAATTTTGTCTTAAAAAGCAAAGTTTAGCCCACTTGATATCCCAGACATTTGAGGTGATGAGCTCGGCTTGGCAGCTCTCAAGAAAAACTTGCAATTCAGATGTACCCATTTCTCCCCCCCATCCAGCCTCCTGTCAGTTGCTGAGCTAAGATCTGATTCACCAAAGGTCTGTTTATTTAGTGCAAACATTTCTGGATTTGTTTTTAGTAACTACAGCTGTTTCTGTTGAGGGATTTCCTGAACGATTAAGCTTCCCGTGTACCTAAGGAACCATGTAACAGGCAACATTTAAACACACTGCCACAGGACTAAGGTGGAGGTAGTAGCCCAGGCGGGAGCACATCCATGCGGTCTTGGCCTCCTTGTGAATGCAGCTTGACGTGACTTTGGTCACAGATGTGACTCTGCCAGGGATTCTGCCATGGTCGAGCCCCATGGTAACAGGTTGTTTTTCGGTTGCATAAATGTAGGTACTCGGGGTGAGATGGCCTGGCCTGCACTGTGGTCACCTCTTAGCCGCAGCACGCTATGTTTTCTGTCTGCTGCCTAAACTGAAGTGGAATGAAAATATGTATGTCTTGGCTTCTTAAATACTCCCATCCTTTCAAGCACCTCTGCAGAGCCAGATACTGCTCTCTAGGAAAACAAAGCTCATTAGGAATTATTTATTTGCATAGTACTGTTGTCGTTACAGATAATGAATTTTAATATTGTTATTTACTTTGAAGAGCTAAGCCTCATGATTAATTAGATCAATCAAGGTAAGGCCCAGTTACATTACACTAAATTAGACCAATACACCCAGCCTATAGGTGTACAAGCCCCTGAAGACGACATATAGCCCACAAGAGAAATCCGCTTGCTTACTTCTCACGGTTCCTCTTCCATCTTTACTGCGGGCTCCTCCTTCATCAAATCTTGGGTTGTTGACCATGTTGTGCACTCCAAGAACCGCTAAAATGTGTAAATACCAGCAACAGGATACAATGTTAATGGCAGGAACGAAAACTGCCGAAAAATATCTGCTACAAATTCTAGTTTAGTTCCCCAGACAAAACCCCCTTTATAAAATATTAACTCTCTTGAGTCACGATTATGCTTGTAGGGAGAGTCTTTACGGGTCTAAATACTGGAGATACAGACATTTTTAAGATAGATTTTTGAACACCTGAATCAATGTAGTATGCATATCACAGAAATGCCAGCTGGAAGGAACCGCTGCAGGTCATCTTGTCCAGCCTCCCCCTCAAGCAGGAGCGTTGCCAACATTAACCAGGTCAGTCATGGCTTTGTCTAGCTGGATCCTGAAAACATCCAGGGATGGAAATCCCACAATCTCTTTGGGTAACTTGTTTCAGTGCTACACTCCTAATCATT
Source organism: Cariama cristata (assembly GCF_000690535.1). Lineage (NCBI taxonomy): Eukaryota > Metazoa > Chordata > Aves > Cariamiformes > Cariamidae > Cariama > Cariama cristata. The sequence continues at coordinate 5,795 of NW_009624971.1, read as the reverse complement.
TTTTTTTTCCCTAATACACAGCCTGAACCTCTTATTGGTCTTTGTTGTATTGTTTGGCATATCGGAGAAGAATTTGACTGTACATGTGGTGAGCTTAATAAATTGGCATTCACACTGGGGTTTCTTATAGAAGCACATGGATGCTAATGTGCTTGGAAAAAAAAATATATATATATTCCAGGACTTCATAATAAATAGTGAGGATATAAACTATTATGAGAGAAATGACAAGAGAAACCAAAACTCCATAAAAGAAGCTGCAAAGTTATCTCTTGTGCAAATGAACTTCCACAGTGTCAGAGAATAAATTGTGCTGTGTTTGCTGGTGCTTCTCCCCTAACTAACCTAATTGGACTTTATTCTATAGGATCATGCGTTAATTAAAAGTTACTAACTTGATGTAGATTTTTACTTTTATCATCAGTTTTTTCTTATGGAAAATACTCTGTTCTGTAAGCAAATGACTCTTTAGCTGCTGTTACAGAGTCTCTTTTCAGAACTCCCGGCAATAGGTGTGCTACTCACTGTTTTTCATTAGACTTCAATACCTACAAATTCTGTTGTGAATGGCTGGATACTGACCAGAGCTGAGCAAAACTTGGAACTTCATGGAACTTCATTCCATGAACTTCAGACTTCCTGAGAAGTGCCAGCTGCATTATAATCCTGTGATTCCTGTGACATTTCAATCAGAGCCAAGACTAATGCATCCAGAAATGGGTAGTGTAGCCAAGAATCACAAAGACAATGGCAAGATCACATCCTTCAATAGGACAATAAAGTAGTTACAAGAGTTTTGAGTTTAATGTTGATCTAACCCAGATTAGGATTAATCTAATATGCTGAAATATTTTCAAATGAAAAAATTGTCAACAGAGTTGCATTCTCCCACCAAAATTTTTTTATAGACCAGGGCCCAAAAAAGGTACACCATGGACCTCATAGAGCCCAGGTAAGGATAGGATCCACTCTGAACTGGGTGGACAAGGCAGGAGATGTCAATGGTTCCATAAGGAGGTCTCAACACTAGGCTGAGCAGGGTTTTAGGATGACCCATTGACATTAATCTTACCAGCCGTGGCTGGCTTGCGTCTTCCCAAATTAGTGATTCAGATGATGCTCTTCTACTAGCATAAACATAGGACATACCCATGATACAAACTACTTGAAAGTCATGGGCAGCTCAAGAACTACAGACTGGCCTCTGTTATACTGTAGGTTCAAATGTTATTTATGCAGGTGGATATACTTCAAAATTATTTCCGTTATGCACATTCTAGAACATGAGGTTATACTCTGGATTAAAGGAAAATAATTAAAAGTGGTGAAGATATCCAGGTCTAATCAGCTGGCAACCAATTTTCTGATTCAAGGTGTTAAGATTCCAGATTTCCTCACGGATGCAGGATCTTCATCTATTGCATCCTCTAACAAGTTTGTCCTGCCACTTGGGATGTCAGAGTTGAGAGGAGGTGGCAATAACGTGCTACAAATAATGTGGATACAGTAAGATCAGTGGTCTCCACTACAATGCAAGCACACAGCCTGCAGTCTACCATCTACCTTTCCTTTCCCCAAATCATGTTAGCTGGTTCATCTTCTCCCCTTGCCTGACACATCAATTATAAGTAAATGAGAGAAGTCTAAAAGGCAACAGCTGTTGAGTCACGTTTGAAGTCGTCATGGGCAATGCGTGGCCCACAGGCTGGCCACCTGTCTGTATAGTGAAACAGCAGGTACTTGAGAGACGATCATGAGACACTCCTGGTAGCAGGTCTAGGCAGAGAAGAACGGGATGTGTAGGGGGATCATACCTATATATTACCTAACCTGCAAGGTCATAGAGCTCAGTATCTGAAGCGCTGGCCAGAGCTTCTTCTAGTTCCGGATCCAGGGTCACTTTCTCTTCTGTACGGGTTTCTATGGGCTTTTCTTTAGGGATAAATATTTTTCCTAAGAGAAGAAAAAAGCCAGAATGAGTAATGAATTACTGGAACAACTCCTCTGCCTCCTGGCAGTGGGGGAAATAGGTCTGTGACATTGAAACTGCTTGGAAATATCAAATGTGTGTTTTCCTCTTTCTCACTTGATGCTATCCTCCACACCAGGATCTTAATAAAAGTCTAAAAATAAAAGGTGCAGACTTCTGCTCTGTGTTGGTGATTGTTAATGTGGAAGCAAATTTCCTAAAATAAATCCCCAGGAGCAGTCACAGCTGGGATTTTTCTGAAGTTCCTGTGGCCTTAAATAGGCAGAATCAGGTCTACACAAAAAACTTGCAGAAATTACATCCTTATATTTAAATGAGGCACTAGAAGCAGTTAAAACCATCCTACTGCAAGAAGCTTTCAGTTTACCAAATTTCATACAAGAGCCTGAAACCTCAGCAAACCTGTTCGCTTCCAGTAACTCAGTTTAATTCCCAGCCTCTCCATGAGTATTTCCCCTCTGTGTCTCCTGATGATGATTCACATAAATAGCCTTATCCTGATCCATCTGTGCAGGCCTGGAAAATCTGAACTGAGCTGAAACATATGTTGCCCAAGAAAGATTCCTGACCTATTTGCCTCTCGTTGAATACTACTGTTACATTGGGGTTAGCAGGTGTGTGTTTCCATGTGATATTCTCCCAAGACTGAGATCATCGGCCCTTCTGCTGAAATGAGAAAACTGTAGGATAAATCCAGAAACAACACAGAAAGTCTCACTACTCCTTTCGCCTGCTATTACAGTTAACCTCAGTAGTGTGAAGACGTAACTGCAAATGCGCGGAGCGAGGCCCTTTAAATCAGAGCTAGGGCTGCACTTCAGTCACCAGCGCTGCTGGGGCTTTTCTCCCACTCAACACTTCCCTGTACCAAACCCATACAGGCACTAATACATTAGATGATGCCACATGCAACAGAATGTGTCATTGATAATTCTGTGAATTCCCATGTGCTACTGTCCACTGTGGAGCCGTTCCCCTCACCTTGTCCCTAACAACTGCTTCTCAAGCAGGCTGTAGTTAATCCCATTGTAAGGAAGCTGTGATGACCTTTGGATGAAGGTGTCTTTTCATGCAGCTTTGTACACTCTAGATGTAATGCTTGAAGCACATCCTGTGGCTTTCTGAAATGTCTCTAAAATAGCTTAATTTTAACTGTATTAGTGATACTATTTTCCACCATTAATAAATGCAGTTCTGATATTTAGCGTTGAATGACAGATGCTTTGCCTCTGGTTTTTCAACACTGTCATCCTTTTGTGGCTTAACTTTTCCCCATTATGGTCCAAAGTATCATTTTCATGTAGATAATACTCAACTCATTTATCTCTTTCATACATGTTTGTCTACAGCAATTTCTATATTGTCAGCTTCCATGACTGAGGTCACTGAATAAGCTCAGAAAAAAAATTTAATGGGGATTTCTGAAACTCTGGCAAGGTTTACTGACACAGGATTCGAATTATTTACCCCAGAGATATTTCTACCAAGGCTAAATAATTTCTGAGTACAAAACTGGATAGAAGGTTATGTAGAAAGACAAAGTGGTCCCACATTATGATTCCTTTTTCATGCAATATTTTAAGTAAGTAATTTTTTAAGATGCCTCTAGAAGATAAAAGCCTTTGTGGGCCAAAGGTAAGGATCATTTTAATTTTCACCATGCCCTGGGTGATATGAATCAGAGACAGCCATCCCAGCAACATCAAACAAAAGTCAAGTGGAAATCTGGGGTGAGAAATACTCTGTGAAGATAGATTAGTCATGCTCTCCAGATTTCATAACAGCACAGATGCTAAGATTTCCGATTTTCTCTATACTACCACCTAATCTGAAGTGTTGGATGGCAGCTTCCAGACCAACCACTGACCAAGACTTAACTTCATGCCAGCTTCCAGACACCACTGAACAAGACTTGACTTGATGCCAGCTTGACTAGTAAGGATAACATGCAAGGAAAAAAATTCATTACTATGTTGGAAGCTAGAAGACCAAAATTAATCAGAATATCTGAGTATAGAATCAATAGTGAGGAGTACTGTCCGTAAAATATTTTCCTTTCAGATCACTGGTGGTTCCACATGAGTTTCAAGTAATCAGTAGGTTGTTTGAGATCTTGAGGGAATCCTACTTATCTTTATCCTGACTGATACTACTATCCCCTAACAGCTATATCCCACAGAGCCATAGCTTCCATGAAACCTCTCCATCACCTGATTCTTCACAGACACAAACCCCAGCCACACTGTTAACAAATACTGACAGAAGTCTATTCTTTCACACATAACATTGTAAAGGGACACAGGACTTCAAACCTGGTGTAAACTGGACACAATATGTAATCCAGTTGGTCCTTCTCTACGGACTTTGGATGTGGGTAGGCCAAGTATCTTGTATAGCAAGAAATCTAGGGGTAATGGAAACCAGTACAGGCTCATAGTTTTTCTGTGCAGTTCACATATATAGAAATACAATTTTTAAGCATTTGTTTCAGGCATATGTAATTCTTGGATGGCAGCCCACATCTTTTTAAATGTGTATATGACTCCCAATGATAGTTTCATTTAAAGCATTCTTGGCAAATGTTTTAGAAAAAAAAATCTATTATTGGTTATATGAAATATTTAAAGGGGCAAGGTCATGTCAAAGATGGTAATATATATCTTTAATATATGTGGGCCTTGCTGGAATCCAGTGGCGTTTAAAAAATATTCTTCTTTCTGCTGTCTAGATAAGAACATTCTTTTGCATTATCCCACTGAGAAGAGATGCTGTAGCATAGCAGATAGAGGTTAGAAGAGCTTATGCATTTAGCACATTATTAGGAATTCAATACCTGTCCACCAACAGCAAAACTGTGTGTCTGTGTTTATAGACGGCTGTCAAACAGTTTTCCTTCATTATTTTAAGGACACAGTTTAAAGATTCAGGAGGTGCCTCCTAGTCACACATCTGTACAGTGTAAATTCATTATACAGTGCCATCATGCAATTCACTGACAAAATAAAATATGGATTGTGGCCTGCTTGTTTCAATGGTCCAGCTTAAATTTAAAATTTATTATTTGGAAGAAGCCTTGGAAGAATAGTGACATTTTATTATTTTAAAGTGAGATTTATGACAAAAGGCTGCTGATCCTGGTGTTCTTTATATTCACACTGTATTTTAGAAGGTACTTTATTATAACATTCCATGTGGTATAATTAATGTTGGCTGTGTTACATTTTGCCTCCAGAATACGCTAATGTTCTGTGCTAAGTCTTAACAGTAATAGCTTATCCTTCTACCAATGAAAAACAGTGACAAAAATTATGTTTACACATATCATACCTGAGCTACATCAGTGTTAACAACACAAAGATCATAGAATCATAGAACCATAGAATGATTTGGTTGGAAGGGACCTTAAAGCCCATCTAGTTCCAACCCCCTGCCATGGGCAGGGACACCTTCCACCAGACCAGGTTGCTCAAAGCCCCATCCAGCCTGGCCTTGAACACTTCCAGGGATGGGGCATCCACAGCTTCTCTGGGCAACCTCTGCCACTGCCTCAATACTCTCACCGTAAAGAATTTCTTCCTTACATCTAATCTAAATCTTCCCTCTTCCAGTTTAAAGCCATTTCCCCTTGTCCTGTCACTCCCTGCCCTTGTAAAAAGTCCCTCCCCAGCTTTCTTGTAGGCCCCTTTAGGTATGGGAAGGCTGCTCTAAGGTCTCCCCAGAGCCTTCTCTTCTCCAGGCTCAACAACCTCAACGGTCTCAGCCTGTCTTAATAGGACAGGTGCTCCAGCCCTCGGGTCATCTTCGT
>NW_009624970.1:1875-4548 GCF_000690535.1 Cariama cristata | reverse complement strand
TTTCCAGCTGGGAAGGAACACAGCAGAGGGGTGGTGAGAAAAAACTGGAGAAAATAAGTGAAACGGGGTGTGAGAGTAGAGGGAAAGTAAAGGGGAATTTAAGGCAAAGTAAAATTAAATCTGTGCTGCTGGTTGTGTGACCTTCATAAACTAATCTTGGAAACGAGAGGGTAATTTGGGGGTGTAAGCTGGGCTGTGCGGCGGTGAGCAGCCCGGGCTGCGAGCACCCAGTGCCCTCTGCTGACATGGGCCCGAGAGCAGCTGCTGCTGGACAACCGCACGGCGAGGTTCTGGGCTCTGCCTTCCTCTGGCAGCAAGGAAAATCCATAAATCCCCTCTGGGGAAATGCTGAAATCAACGCCGGCCTGGCCCTCCCCGAAGCTCTTGCAGGCGATGCCCTGTGTCCTGCCCATGCCTGCCTGCCAACGTGCGTCCTCACACCTCCCGGCGCACACGGGAACCCCCGGGGTTCAGCCTCACCCGATGCTGTGGAAGAACGGTCCTGTGCGAGTGGTGCAAAGGCAAGGCTTGCAGCGTAGACAGGCTGAGATAGCCAGGGGAAACCAAACAGATGAGTTTTCAGGCACAGAAACGATAACCTTTATTCTGGAGGTTGCTTTTTTTCAAATGTGAAGATGAGCAGGTTTGGAACACTTTTAACCATTAATGCCCTAGAAAGATTTGTGATGGGCACTTTAGGTCTGAGTAAGGACTTCGGGCATTGGCAAATGAGATGCTGTGGCATTAACTTTTACAGACCTGTACCCAAGAGCAAATGCACAGGTTTGAAAAGGGAGTTGACAGTGAGGTCAGAGTGAGTTTGGATACTCTGCCTGGGAAGGTTGAGGATGTAAAAGCCTACCTGGCTTTTATGGGCTGAAGAAATTCAATGGAAAAATAAGCCATCTGCATTATTTAATGCAAAGGCACTACTTATGCCTGAACCACAGTTTGCTGGGAGGCTGAGAGACTCTTCTGGAGAAGTATCACCTTAGCTTTGTCCTTACGTCTGCCAGAGAAAGGCTGTCGGCCAGATGACTTCTGGCCAGCGATACTTGTTCTTAGGTGAGCTTGTGACTTCTCAGTATGTACTGAGGTAACTGCATGTACCTCCTCCACTTCCCAGGAAAGTGACTTAGCCAAGGGGTGCCGATGTAAAAGCAGATGTAAAAGCACCGTCCATCCCTTTCCCTCAGGCTGTGTCCAGAAATCAAGTGTTTGCTGCCTCTGAGAGGTATGAAGATGCTAAACCATTGTCAAGACAGGCCAGCCTGGATGGGTTTGGAGGCACAGGTCTCTGTTTCACAGGGTTATAGTCTCTTGGTCAGCTAAACCTGGATTTAAGTGGAATCTTAAAACCTCTCTCTGGGCTGTACCTCCAGGAAGCATCCAATGTCCCAGGCTTACAGCAGGAGGAACACGCTGTGAGCACTGGAAAGCACATTCCTGCCTTGGGAAAGGCTTGCCTGGCTTCCTGACTCAAGCCCTGGAGCACCACAAGACAGTGTTTTAGAGAAGCCAAATGTTTTCTAAATACCTTTACAAAAAATTCAGCAACAAATCCTAACTGACACGTACAGAAGAGTCATAGCATGCATGGGGTGATCATGTGAAAAACCCGATTTATGTAATGGCCCTGGAAAGAATCTGGCTCGCTGAGTTAGATGGATAGGTGCAGTAAATGCCATATGGTCAAGGAGGAGAATAAGTTCCTCTGAACACACACCCTATTATTTTGAGCACTGTAAGTGGGAAGGGCACTGAATCAAAGCAGAAATAAGTCACAAATCACCTCAAAACTCTACTGCTCAGCTATATCTTAGGCAATCGTGGGAAATTTCTCATTGGGAAAATTCAGGAGATCTCAGCCCAAAGCTGCTTCTTGCACAAGGTGAGCAGCAAAGGTGGCTCTGAAGAGGTGGCCTTGACTGTGAAGCAAGAACTAAAACTGGAGAAACGTCCGCCTGGCAGGGATGAGGCTTCAGCCGAACGTTGTGTTCGGCTGAGCACGGGGCACTTCCATGGAGCACATCTGAGAGGTCTCGCTTGGAGGCCAGGTGCACCAGAGCGTTTGCAGAGGGGAATTCTGCACCTCCCATTGCCTTTTATAACCTCCCCACCTGGGCAAGGTGTGATTTTGTGATGCCTTAGGCAGGGATGGTCAGAGGGCTGATCTGAAACGGTGGGGAAGGTCGAAGGTGTCCAGATGAGGGTACAAGTGCGACTTCTTCACGACATCACATGTCCAGTGGATGATCCCCCTGTGTCAGTGGAAGGCATTTGTTGTGGGTGCCTGTGTCTGTGGGTGCCTGTGTGTGTGTGCGGGTGGGGTGTTCATGGTCTGCTTTGCCCTGCCCCCCCGACAGGTTCGTGTCTGGACTTGGTGCCCTCTAGTGCTGTGAACGCTCCAGTATGTAAGAAGAGCCTGTAAAACACATGCCCTGCTTCAGAATTCATGGCTTTGCTAACTCGTAATACAGTAATTCTGTTAATTATGCTATGTAGTTACCACTCAGTGGAGACAACGTGACCTTGAGCATATCAGGTAACTACACGCACAGCACCAAATACCTCAGGACACGTCTCTGTAGGCTGAAGCTAACATCCCAAAGGCCTTAGCCTGCAAAATACACCCACATCTGTTGGATGTACAGCACTTTACCCAACCCAACG
>NW_009624970.1:0-1849 GCF_000690535.1 Cariama cristata | reverse complement strand
CCCCCCCCCCCCCCACCCCCCCCGGGGCCGAGTCGGAAAAGCCACTAAGCCCCGTCTAAGTCTGTGCTACTACCGAAAGGGCAGCCCTGCCACCTCCCCAGGTCGCTGTAGGCTTTCATAGCCGTCCTTGGGGCTGCACTGCTGCTCATCTCTGGGGCTGTAAGGTGCTGGTCTGACTGGGGAAAAAAACCACTGCAGTAACGGCATTTCCAGCTCTATTGGCAGGTTGCTCTGGCTCCCATGAGGCCACAAAGGGGGAGAGCAGAACCCCACAGAAAGGAACCGGGGTGAGAGCAGGGCTGCCCCGCTTCAGTCTGGACCCCAGCACTGGTGGGCTCAGACCAGCCATTGTGGTGCAGCTTCCCAGAGCCTCAGCAGGCACCGGCCGCCGGCGGGACCACCACAGACCCCCACAGACCGCAGGGGCCCAGGGCCACTCTGCGGATACCCCGCATCAGCCAGATGCTCTGTCTGCAAATCTTTCACCTTGTTTCAATCAGCTTTTGAGCAGCAAATAATTCTACAGATGACCTCCGCTGATGTAATTTTGCTCAGTTAAACAACTCTTATATCAGCGTTCCAGAGGGCAAAAGCTGGCGTTGATGTCCTTGACTGCCCCGCCTGCCTTCGAGCCCTGGTGGGGCCTTCGAGCCCTGGTGGGGCAGCCCCTCTGTCAGCGCTGGCCGCTCGGACGCTGCCGTCTGCGTGATGCAAGGAGGGCAGCAGCGTTACAGTGCAGGCCAGTTGCATCAGACACCGACCCGCGTGAGGCAGACTGCCCCATGTGAAAGATGAAGTCATCCTTATCCCCCTGCAGAACAACTCCTGTTGAGCTTTTTTGGCCTGTGGAGATTGCATCAGTAACCTGGCTGAAGCATCGAGTTGTGAAAAATCAGAAGACTTTGGGAGAAAACAGTGAGGAAGTTTCCTGCGTAATTGAATTGCATATGAAATCCTTCCAGTTATTCCAATGTGACATTCTAGCTTCTGTAGAAGCTGTAACGCAGTGATGGTGGGAAACTTACGGGGCTTCTCAAAAGCATTTGCTGGAGAGAGATTGCTTGAATTTTGAAAATAGAGAGAGAAATAGGGACAAAGTCCCAAAATAACAGGTTTAAAACCAAACACAGTTCAGGTACACATCCTCGTGCAAGAACTGTTACTGAGAGCGACTGCCCAAGCCAACGAAATAAGCAGCACTAACTCTGCCTACCCTCCACCTCCTAAAGCCTGGGAAGACAGCAAGATTTTGCAATGGGCCTGGCAGACCAAAACTCAGAGCTAACTAGTTTGGAGGCACAATATCCTGAAGAGAGAGTGCCAAGATCACTACTACTGGGAAAATAAACTCCCTCCTGCACAACAAAATTAGATTCCACGTGGCCGTTTGGTAAACCCTGTGGTGGAGTAAAAGTCTTTTGCACAACAATCCTGGGATACTTCCAGGGTAACTCCCCTGAACCACCCCAAAGATTCAAGCGATGAGCCACGCCAAACGTGCTGTTAGAAGTTTAATTCTGAGGGTGTGAGAAGCCCCTGGCCAGGGTGATCCGGTGTTGCCCGGGGGTTTGCCTGCCTACACACACTGCACACGCACACGGGGCGGCACAGCCACAGCCAGAAATGGGTGAATTTTTTCTGGTGGGTATTCACTCTCACTGCTGGAGAGGGTTGGTTGGACAGGGGCTCTCCCAACGTCCGGAGCTGTAGCTGAGAGGCCAAACAAATCCAGGACTTCGGGAACAAGGTCCTCGCCTGGGGCTCCCGGCTGCCGTCCCTGCCCCACGGTACCCACCCACACGAACACGAGTGGCCCGGGGTTTCTCTTTTTTCACATTGCCGCCGGGAC
>NW_009624969.1:0-8639 GCF_000690535.1 Cariama cristata | reverse complement strand
GGGGGTGGTGGTGAGAAGGGGGAGATGGGGATTTCTTTTAATTAAAAAAAGAGAAAGAAGTATTTTTCACTAATTCTGTTTTTTTAATGATACCTGCAGATGTGCAGTTGGCCTAAAAGGACCAGAATTAATGGCACTGTTTAAAGCGCAGTTTATGTCTTCTCTTGGAGCAAATTAGCTGGAATAACAAGCAAACATCAGGCAAGAGGAAACACTGTGTTAGTCTCCTCCTTGTGTTTCACTCGGAGAGGGAAGCCCACCAGAGCAAGACGGAAGAGATGGGGAGAGATAACAACACTACAGCACTACATTATACTTGAACGCTCCAACAGACTTGCTTGCTTTGGCGGGGCTACAGCAGAGCAGACAGAGGAGTGCAGCTTCGCTAGCGAAGTCAGTGGGGACTCTCAGCTGGGGACAGACGGTGGTGAGACAGCTTCGTGGTCAGCAGGGGGAAAAATCACTGCCCATAGTTGTCCAGAGTCAAAGAAATACTAGCTATATTGAGGGAAGGCTGCAAAGGGCACATAGTACGTGCAGACTGCAGTCACAGCAGCCTCCCATTCAGTTGTCTGGTGAAATTATTCCTCATTTTCTCAAGGGAAAAAATTTTCTATGGAAGGCATCTAGGCAGCCTCCTGACCACCAGACAGGTCAGCATCTTGCAACACCTTATGTCAAGAGTGCTCAGGCCATGTCGGGATAGATGCTCTTCCTCTTGTAAGAGACAGCATCACTCTGGCTGTGCTCTGTTCCCTTTCGCAGAATGTTTTGTATCCAACTATGATATTCACTTTTCCAGCTATTTGAATTGGTGGACCTGTAATGCAGCTAGATTTTAAATTGGTAAAATTACAAGTGACCACATCCCCCACTATTGGGTTAATTTTGGATCTGAGACATGACATGGCATGGTTCTGACAGTGATTTTTAGATGTAATAGACATGGTTATTCTAGCATGTGATCTTGACATATACAGGTAGATCTGTATTTAAAAAGGAAGAGCTTAAAGTGTTTGGTTGAGAATTCAGCTATGATGTTTTAACACCAATTTTCCCACTTTCTGGATGCTTGTTTCCATATCCTACATAATATTAAACCAGAAATTTTGTTCTTTTCACAGTACTTCTAAAAAATGGTCCTACATCTGAAAACACTTCATTACTGTAGTAGTGCTTTAAAGTTTAAGTAGCTAAAATGTTCCAGAGTTTCCCAGGCTGCTTCCTGTCATGATCTTACAGTATTCTCTTTGCAGATACTTCTTGATGGCTGAAGTTGAATTCTTTTGCAAGTTATTTTGTGGTCTGTTTTCCTTTTTTTGTTTTGTGATTGTGGCCATATTCACGTACATGGCCTTTTTTTTTTCATTGCTTAGGACAAGGAATAAGACCTGAAGAAAAGAGTGGCTATCCGGAGCCATACATTACAAACAGCAGTGAAATAAGCTTTCGCAGACATAGCTGTCATATTGACAACTTAAATGGTGAACCTTTAGAGAGGATTTCTATCTTTCATTCCTATATTGAGGAGGAAATTTCATTTTTAGAAAAAGCTATTCAGATTTCAGATAATGGTAATCAGACTTATAGGAGACATGCCCCAGATGAGCTAATCTTGCAGAATATCTCTATTAACAGAATACCAGCCCTTAAACCAATGATACTGGGACCTGGAGATCTCTTTCGACTCTCTACAGACTTTTCAACTTTGCCTTTTTTCTTTGATGGTTCATTGTTCATAGTAGGCAGAAGTGAGGTCAGACTTTTGTCCTTTACCTTTCCTTACTTTACCATTTGAATTTTGTTAATAGCTAATTATCAAGAGCAAATCAGCATCACAAAAGATACTTTTCTTTCTTCCTTTCATGGTAGATTTCTCTGAGTCAGCAGTTAGAATATAAAATGCATCTGGATTTATGTACGTTTTGCTAAACAAAATGACTATTCTGTCAATACCAGGGTTCTTGGCAAGGGTGAATCCATGCTATTAAAGGAAACCTGTACACATTTTTAGAATTACTACTTAAAATTAAACGGAGCAGTTAACCTAATCTTGCAAAATTAGAGGCATACCTTGTATTTTGAATGGATGCCTGTGAAAAGAAAAATGACAACACTACTGAACAAGTTCATCAGCTAGCATAAAAAATTACAAAGCCATCAACTTTAACTGAGCTGACACGCTGACGCAAGTTGAAAATCTGATTCACAAAGTCTAGGTCTTTTCCTGTGGACCCTGGGTTAGAATAGGAAACATTCACACCAAAATAAGTAGAATTGCATTTGGCGTAAATCTGGGAAAAAAATGCTTAACTAAGGACCTCTTGATGCAACTGAAAATACACAGTAATGGATTTCACAGTCCCTCTGAGAGTGAGACTACCATGGTCCTCTCTCAAGGATGTTTTTCTATGTGAAACCTAGGTTTAAGGACCTTTACAAATTATCTCACAGGTGTACTTAGCATAACTCAGATGGTTATCAGTATATCAAGCAGTATGTATTAAATAAGTGTCTTTGGAAACAAGCACAGACTGAGATACATGTTCTACCGGTAACTTAGCTTCTCATAATTAATTTTATAATTCTTTTGCTGGGGGAAAAAAGATGAAGATTACTTCAGAAAGCACCCAGGGCCTTTTCAAAAGTAATGTTGTCTACTTTGAGATTAAATTGGATCTTCATAGTAGCTACTGCAAAATTCCTTTAAGTTCTAATTACCATATTTCCACTATCCCACTAGCAGACCATTTCTGAGGAAAGATTACCAGGAACAAATATATTGGTTTTCCGGCCTTGTTGTCCAATCTTGTGTGCACTTGCACAGGATACGGCATAGCTGTTGCAGATGGAGTGATGCACTTCACTCACAAGAGAGAAGTAGCAATATGTTTATAACAGCGACTTAGAAAGTTTGATAATAAATGCAACAATGACTTAACAGGATTGGTTATTTACTGTGTAGAGGAGAAGGCCAGATGGGCTGTCAGGGAGGCCATCCCCTTGAGTCATGAGGTTCAGAAAGGACCCCCTTCCTTTCTAAACTCCTTCTCAGAGAGGAGTCTGGGTGCGAGTGGATCCAGGCTTGGTCCCAGACTTGGTCAACGGTTTGTATGTAAGGGAAGAGGTACAAAGAGGAAAAAAAGCCTCCCATTGAGTCATGAGGTTCAGAGTAGACCCCGTTGATTTTTAAATTGCTTCTCAGAGAGGAGTCTAGGTGCAGCTGGATCCACTCCTAGTCCCAGACTTGGTCAACTGTTTATAGCTAAAGAATTATACGTGTACAGTCAATCTTTTATATCACTGTTGGGAACATGGTTTTGGTTTAGCAGAAATTTAGGATTTATTAATATTTTATACAAGATTAGGGTGCATAATTCTTAACAGCAGTTAATCATCAGCCAATTTAGCAGAGAGATTCAATAGAATTTGTTACAATCCAGATAGTGATATTGTTAAAGACTTGAGAATGGCAAGGCCACCCAAGACTTACAGTGGAGGTGCATACACAGATGGAGGTTAAATCACATCGCACACATATAGACAGAGAGACAAGCAGTTCTGAGACACACACACACACACACAGCAGTTAACCTGTGATCAAAATTTCCCTTTTCATGTGTTTCAGGAGTTACTCACTTTATATGCTGGCATTCATCAATGGAGGGTCAGCAAACCATGCAAAATCAGGCCTTTGAGTCCTCGTGAAATCATCAATGGACAATCTGTCAATTCATGCAGAATTTACCCTGAGAGGCATCCCAGTTCAGGGTCACACAGCTTGCTGCGATCCCGGAGAGCTGAAATAGCGATCCTTTGGATCACTATTTATAGGATCTTGAGATGATTGACTTTTGGTCAGTATTTTCCATTGTGGCCACAGTTTGTGCTGAGTCATTCTGGTGTACCATTCAGGCTGAACATGGCCCAGGCATGGCCAGGGAGTGCCTGACACCTCAGCCCGAGGCTACTGCACTTATAGCGAAGAGAAGAGCACAATGGGGCTTATCCTGAGATCTCAGAGTGGTGGCCCGGGGTGTGGCCAGAGAGTGTCTGACGCCTCAGCCCAAGATAACAGAGCAACAGGGAGCATATCCTAAAATCTCAGTGACCTAGGGGGCTGCACCACCACAATAGCATGCTTTAAGACTTAATTGTTGATTTGTTCACCTTAAGTGGCTTAAAAAGTGCAAGTGCAACCTGCTTGTGATTGGTAGTTAAAGGAAAGTACATTTACAGTTGACTTACCTTGACTATTATTACTTGCAGTTCTCCTCTCACCTCTTTCTTAGGCCGTGAGTGCACTGCCTCGCCACGAGGCAGGTGGTTCCACTTGGCACTGTCCATGAGAGGTCAGGACCCCATGACGGCATAATGTAATGGATGCCAAAAAGAGTTAGCTGCTGTTTTACCTTCATGAATCGGGATCATATTCTATGTTACAGGATCAAATGGAGAACATCGCTTTAGACGCTGCCAGTGCTCTGCTGCAAGTGGAGCAAGGTGACAAGGGGCAGGATAATGATAATGGGATCCACGAGGCAGAAGTTAGTGCAACCCACTCAACTGGAAATAATGCTTCCAGCAAATTGTTTTGATCGTTTTGGAAAGTGTTTATTCTTTTTGGTCTACGTACCTGTCGAGTGAATGCATACACCTATGCTATTCAAACAAAGCAATGAAGAAGGCACCAGAAATTAAACTGACTGTTGTATAGGAGGAAATGCAGCTGATGTATCTATTCAAGAGCATGATGCCCTACTCATTTGTACATTCGTTGTCCCAGATTTCCAAGTAAAACCAAGCAACAGAACACTTTCCTTACAATTAAATTAAAAGACTCTTGCAAGAAATGACTCACACACGAGAGCAATTATAAGTTGTGTATGTTTATCTTTGTCTTTTACTTAAAGTCTCTGAAACTCCTGAACACACGTACCTTTCAACAGACAATCCTAATACCATCTGATCTAAATTACAAGGTTATCTGAAACTGATTCGTTTCCTGTTTCAACCTAATACCAATGGAGAGACAGCAAATTGTTTGCCCCTGTCCCAATCCAAGATTCAGGAATCTCAGGGATCTGAGGTTTCACACATACTCACCATTAAGTCTAACAACTTAATTAACAGCTTTAACTGCATCTGGAGATAAATCAAAGAAGATGAGAAGATTCTTTAATTTATATGGACATCAGTGTAAGTTTATTTTTTTAAATTTCGGCATAAAAGTGTTCCTAACCAATCCTACATTCAAACAAACTTTGAATAGAAGGCAGGAATGAGATCTGTTAAGCATTTACCATCTGTTTCTTAAAAATATGATATGCTCTCCAGTCTACCGACCTCAAGAAGCTGGCCTCTGGCAAGTCTGCTTTTATTATGTTTTGGTTTAAGGTCTCTAAAGCAAAATGATTAAGATAGTTTGAACCTGTGATAAACATGTTAATCTTCATAGTGTTGACTGAATAAGGAAAGCCGAACTGGTGAGCTGATACTCTTCCCTACAAAACCAGAAAGACTTAGAACAACGAAGTGTTTAAAACATGGAAATTATCTAACCTTGAAGCAGGGAAAATCATATTTCTTGATATAACCATTTTCTGAATGTCCTCTTTATCAAGTTTATTCGGCCTAGGAGCAAGGGTTTCATTGTTCTTGGAGAAATTCCACAGTTGCCTAATGAGCAAGAGTCAAAGGCTATTACACAAGATTACGTACAAAAGCAAAGACAAAATGCTTCTGACTTTTTGAGAATGCTTTTATGATAATGTGCACATTATGACTATCAGCTTATAAAAAAGCTCTGAAAATAGAGATAACTGCCTAAAAACATAACTTAGTGCTTTGGCTGGAGCTGCCCTGATCTTACTGCTGTGCATTCTGCTTTTGTGAGTGCTTAACCCAGTGTAAAATAAGGGCTGCATTATAATAAAAAACTATTTTTCATTGTAAAAATGAAAGAGTAAGGTGAAAGATGAGTAACTCCAGCTCTGTGGGGAGCTGATGGGGCATGGATACAGCAGATAGCTTATTGCTGTACTTGAGGGAATGATCACCAGGTTCAGTGAGTTCATCAGGTTTCCAGACTTGTAGTAGAATGTAAGTAGTAAGAAAATGACCGGTGCATAAAACTACAGGTTCAGTCCTTCAAGCACTGAACATTTCTGTGAGTGAAAAAGGTGCTTTTACAAAAACCTGTGACACCACTGTCAGGCTCTTGAGTTCCAGCCAAGCAGAAAGGAGCAACTAGAGCAACCAGCAGACCTTTGAAGATGTAACCATTATATTCAAGGTTGTTATTTATCATATTGTGGAAAGACAAACTAAATACTCAACTTAGTTATCTAAATGAGCATGTCAGGAGGCAATAGGAAGGGTATAGGTATATTTTCTCATATGACTTCAGAAAGAAAAGCTTCACAGTAGTATCCTGTGAAGCATTCATCCTAAATAGAGACTGGATTTACAAAGCAAATGCTGCAGAGATTTATGTAGTCTCAAAATATTGTTATTAGTATTTGGAAATGTCATAATATTATTAAATGAATATAATGACAGAAAGGGAAGAACCTGGATGGATTATGTATCAGTTTGGAGCAAATATATCAATTTTACATTAATGTTGATTAGCACCTGCATCCTAGGAATAAGTAGAAATATTGAAAGGCAGGTCCAAACATACCTTCTGATGCCTTTAGTGAAACAACATATTGTTTTTATCAAA
This sequence comes from Cariama cristata, assembly GCF_000690535.1. NCBI lineage: Eukaryota > Metazoa > Chordata > Aves > Cariamiformes > Cariamidae > Cariama > Cariama cristata. The sequence continues at coordinate 1,912 of NW_009624969.1, read as the reverse complement.
GCACCAGATGTAGCAAGCTAAGATTCAGCTGATCCCAAACTAAGGTGCAGGTGAAGATAGATGATGACCACAATAACCAATTCTTAAATATCCCTGCAATTAGAAGTACTTACTTGTGGTAATGATGGGTAAGTTTTCCAGCAAAGAAATACACATTAAAACAGAACTATCCAAAGGGATATTTCATTTCAAGAATATATAAATAATTTACTCTTTGGTTTCATTCTATATTCAAAAAAAAATATAGTTGCCATCTGTATGGAGCAAATCCAACAGAAGTGAGCAGAACAAGGTCATGTCCAAGATCCACAAGGCTGATCCTTTACATGATTTTATGTAAGTCACTGTGGCTTTAGGATGATAGAATGATTCAAGGAGGCATGTTCTGCCATTCCATATCTCAAAACTAGCACATATGTGAGGTACACAGCTAATGCCTCTGTACTTAGCTATGAGTAGCATTCGAGATGTAGCTAAATTAGCATAAACCTTATTTATGGTGCAGTTCACCTCAACTAATTTCAGCCATCTCAAGGTTTGGTATCACAACTCAGCTACTTAGGAGTGAGTGGCAAGAGTTATAGTTTATAGATCAAAATGTCACCTGTTAAATTTGTTACACGAAATGTCAAAATGTGGGAGGCATTCGTAAGGCAGCATACTGAAATACTGCACTGACATCCATTTCTTTCTCCGTGTTCTTCAGATGAATAAGATGTCGAAACTTGGACACATTCAGACAGAAACAGAGATCGTGCCTGAACAGGAAAGGAAATATGATTTGAAAGGTCTTTGTTTTTAGGAGAACTTTGCCTTACAGCAGAGGCAAAGATTAGTGAGAGCTTAGACCTTGTACCAGAGACCTTTATGATGCATCCTTTGTGTCTCTGGAAGTCTATCATGAACAGCAAAATAGGAGTAGAGCATGCTATACAGTAAAAAAAAAATATTACTTTTATGCTTCTTTTGGTTCCTCTCCTCATCCTTGCTATGCTGAATAATTTTATCTGAATGAAAGAGTATTGACTGCCCTTTCCAAGCAGCCATGGTACTCATCTTCATTCATAGTATCTTTTTTGAGGTCAATTCAGGAAGGATAAAGTATTCAGGAATACAATAACGGATTCCACTCCCCACCCCCACCCCCACCCCAAGTCTTACTTTTTAACCACATCAAAAATGAATTTAAGAAGAAAGAATTATTATATTGAGTCCTAAGGTCCATTCAATCCAGTCCTGTCTTAGTGGCTAAAAGTGTCTAGAAGAGTGTATGTAAGGGCCAAGAATACGGTGATATTCCTCAAAAAACTCTCTCAATAGCCAATAATTTCAGTTTCAGTAATTTTCTGAGCCAGACATTTAGTCTTTAAATGTAATGGACCTTGACAGATTTTTCTTCCATGAATTAACTTTGAAATCCATGTGCACTTTTACCATCCCAGTATTTTGCAGCAAAGCCTAATTAAACACATAGGGTAACAAATTACTTTCATGAATTTAAGAGCAGAGTAAGGGTGGATTAAGAAGCTTCTAGGAGACTCAGGCTACCGCAAAACACACTAAATCATATGTGCAGACTGTGTTGTCTGCATTGGGCATATGCAGTAAGTACTGTGTGCCATATTTCCCATGAATGTGCATTCCAGTTGGGTGGGACTGATGCAGTGGATTTGTCACATCCAGTCCTGGACAGAAGACATACCGACAAATGATTGTTGAGTCCTCATTCAAATTGTGATCTGAGACAGAAGTCGTAAAATCATAGAATCGTTTAGGTTGGAAAAGACCTTTAAGGTCATTGAGTCCAACTGTAAACCTAGCACAGCCAAGCCCACCACTAAACCATGTCCCTAAGCACCATGTCTACATGACTTTTAAATATGTGCAGGGATGGGGACTCCACCACTTCCCT
>NW_009624968.1:18350-44046 GCF_000690535.1 Cariama cristata | reverse complement strand
CCCCAAGTCCTCCTCAGGGCTGCTCTCGAACCATTCTCTGCCTAGCCTGCGTTTGTGCTTGGGATTGCCCCGACCCAGGTGCAGGACCTTGCACTTGGCCTTGCTGAACTCCATGAAGTTCGCGTGGTCCCACCTCTCAAGCCTGTCCAGGTCCCTCTGGATGGCATCCCTTCCCTCCAGTGCGTCGACCACACCACACAGCTTGGTGTCATCGGCAAACTTACTGAGGGTGCACTCCATCCCACTGTCCATGTTGCCAACAAAGATGCTAAACAGTGCCAAGTTGACATATTGATATTAGAGTTTTAAAAAGCTAGAAAAATAACACTTGGTTCCATCTTAATTATTCTGAATAATTATATTCATTGCTTGAGGACATTTTTCATACAACCAGTACTTTCATAATACTTATAAACAACAAATAAATGTTAGCTATATGACTTTGTTTAGTGCACTAAAAAAGAAATAGCAATCTGTAGTTTATAAAAATTTATGTTACTTTTTCATAACAATCAAAATTTCATAACAATTGCCAAAGCAGTTCTTTCGCAATCAGATGCTTTCAAAAACAAGTTATATAACTAAGTTTTTAACTGCCACTAAAAACCTTATCTATGAGATTTCAAGATAAATAATATCTTTCAAATTGTTCATAGTTTTATAATTACATCTGGTATACAGAAAGCAAAATCAATGCTTAGGTAAAATGCATTAGTAGACTTTTTCTTTCAATACTAGTTGCAGAATATGGAAGAACAATACTGTATTTAGCTTCAGAATTTGTATCTTTCAAGTAATTTTCAATACATGCCCCCTAGCAACAATTGTGCTACAGAATTCTCCAAGAAGTTTTATGAGAGACACATTAATGTTTCTGACCCAAAGAAACCAATATGTCAGTATTTGGTTATTTCAAATGACTTCTGTAAATTTTACCTACCATCAGCCTCTCTGCATATACAGATACTCCTGTTCCTCTTCTAATTTCACTCCAAATAAAAGACATTTATTTTCTTTTCCACCAAGCATTTGACATATAGATTTCTACATTTGAAATCAAGGGATCATTATGTGTTGAGTTTTTGCCTTTACTTCATCTGAGAATAGCATCTGACTTACATCAAGTCTCGTACCAAATTATCATATAGGTTTTTAGAAGATAAATTTATGATTTTTTCAAGGTTTAATTTAAAATATATTATGATTGACTTCCTTTTGCATATTGAACATCAAAGTGATCAGTTACAAAAGGTCATGGTTATTCTGTCTCATTCATCCAGGACTTCGAGCTAGATCGTTTTTGTACTGTGACTGCCTCAGAATACCTAGCAGAAGGTCATTTTGTGGCATTACAAGTAGCATATATTCATTTTATGATTTTCTAAGTTGCATATGGAGAACAGTAATCACAATAGCACACCTGACATTTGAATGCAATTAGTATGTGAACTGATCATGCCTAGTTAGGTGCAAATGATGAGATATGCATATGAATGGTTGCCCACTGAAAATATAAGCATACAGATGAAAAAAGAAGCAAGGCTTTTTATGCAGAGACTGTCTTGGTTTTGTCAAATGACTAAAAGTAAAAATAAGTAAATAGTAATAATAAGAAGATTAAGAATAAGACAGGATTACAAAGAATATCAATAAATTACTGTGCTGTAAAGGTACTTAATAGCCTAATGGTAGGTCTCAAATATTTATTCATATTTTATATGCAAAATAGACTGCAGAACCAAAGTCAAATCTTAGTTAATTCAGCTGAAATCAATGCTGGGGTTATAAAGGGTAACTGTTTTCAGTCTTGAGGCAGAAACAATGTAAGTAGTTGTAGATCATATGAACCTATGATTAGGCAAGCCCTAGATACAGAAAGTGCATCTTTTTTTACTTAAATTCACTTATCATTCAAATTCATATTGTACCACTGTATTGCTAAGCTGTAAGAATATAGAAAGAATAATAACTGATGCTGAAAGAAAAAATTCCAGGTAAAATGTGGTTGGCTTAAATTTTTAATGTTTCAATTCTTAAACTCAGCTCCTGCTATCTATCTCATACGTTGTCATTTTCCAACATGTTTTTATAGTTAGTATTAGGAAGTATCAGTCATATATTGGAGTGATCATCTCAGCTTTTAGTGAAATAATACTGCATGTTTTTCCATCCCCATCATAGTCTATCCAGTAGATGTACAGTCACACACTGTGATTTACAATGAATAAAAACTACTAAAGACAAACCCTATTTACTGCCCCAAACAGGTAGCAATATCTGGGCTTCAACAGGTCCATTATTCTGAACTAGTATGCTGTCACTTGTTCTATTATTGCTTTTGAGATATGCAAAATGATCATTGTAGAAGGCAGAAAAAAATAGCCCCTACTGATTATTCAGTTTTATGTCAGAGGAAGTAAAGCAGCACAGGTGAAGCGCTGAAAAATACTAACTGAAAGATGTTTTCAAGTGCAGTAATCAGTGTGAAAGAAGACTAGAAGCTAAGAGCTGGCAAATAAAATACAAACTGCACTAAGATAACAAGAAAGATTGAAGAAAACTGGCCATGAGGTGAAGGAGAAGGTGAAAGAACAGATTCAGGAACAATATAAAATAATGTGGGATAAGGTTGAGCAATATGTAGTTTCTGAAGCTGATTCTTCTGATGATGTCAGTAGAAGTTTTGTTACAAACCCTGAAAGGAGAGGGATAAAGCTTTCTTTGTACTAACTGTAACCTTGACAATTTTATGCATGGTTTATAACATCTGCTTCAATGAACAGCAGCTGGCTAATAACTTGCCAAAATACCAGCTGAATTAGAAAGCTGTGAATCGCTGAACTCTACCAATTACATGCTCAAAAGATTCCGTGAGCATCAAAGCTCCATGTATATAAGCATAGTGAGCATTTGTAGCACCAGTGTCCTACAGAAATGAAATGCTAGTAGTACATTCTGCAATCTATATCATTATTCTGTGGTAAAAATGGTAAAATGTGTAATTGGTTTTGGTGGGTCAGCCTGGGCAAACTATTGGAATATATTTATTTCCTCTATTTTATAGACTGGTGATACAGCTTGTATTTTGTGGTAAAGTTGCCTAGTGCTTTGGTGGATGTCTGTCAGTAATTCACAAAATGAAATAGATTCACATATAATTGCGACCTTTGTTGGAATCTTTCAGGACTTAAGCCTTTGAGGTAGGTGCTAGAAAGCCTTTGTGAAATATTAAGCAACAACTTTTCCAATTGGTTTTGTTTCCACTATAGAGATCTTCAGAATTCTTCAGAAACTTGCATACTCAGATTGTTGCTAAACGTCTTATTTCATAGGAGCTTTTGGATTTAAGAGAATACTGAGTTGAATTCTTAGGGCTGTAATTCGTGACTAAATGTTTGACATAAGTATCCACATGAAATACAGAAGCCCCACTTAGACATTTCCAATGTAGACACCACAGTGTCTAAAAAAATAGCTGCCTGGCCCCAGAGGTGTGATTCAGAACACATAATTTAGATGCTTACACTTCTTATATGATATATGGAAAGGATGAAGTGATGAAGAGTGATTAATGACTATGAAGAGTGATTCAGAAAGATTACATACACCTAAAGTAATCTGTCATCAGAATGTTTTAATGCTTTCAAGCCACAATAGCTGTAGGAGGAGCTACCTGAACACAACGTTTTGCAATTCACCCAAAGGCTTAACTCATCCAGGCAGTAGCAAGCCAATACTGAACTCTAACCTTAGCCCTAGAAAGCTGAAAGATGTATTCCTTGCTTCTTCTTTACTCACTTGAACTACAAAATATTTAGATAAGGCACCAGTCTTGAGCAGAGATGGAGAATCACTCTTCAGCTAAGCACATAATTATTAATGATCCAAATAAAGTAAATGAAATCTAGACTGATTCTGGTTAAGCAGTCAGTGAACAAAACTCTGGGTTGGGCATGCGAAGACTTCCATGCAAAAGACTGGATCAGGTATGATGCACCTTGAGCAAAGAGTCAAAACTCTTTTTAATTTACATTTTAGCCAAGTCACTCTTATGCAATGGATGAGTACTGGTCCTTTACCTTTTACATGTATGTTTTTGAGCTAAACTGAAAAAAGCTTCTGTGCTAATCTATGGTTTTAAGATGCTCACAGTCTAAATTAGCTCAGCCTCTTGGAAAAGTGTTGGTTTCTCTCTGAATCACAATCGTGCTTGTACAGGTACTGATATACAGGAGAAAATATGGAAATTATAACCTGCTCATGTCACAATCAGATATTGTGCAGTGCCTCATCTAGTAAGGTTAGCGTTACTTCAGTCCCCCGGGAATCAGAGTGGGGCACTTCTGCCATGAGGAGCTAACCTACACAAAGCCTACACAAAGGCACTGCTCAGAATAAACAAGATTTGGACTGTATCTGCCCAACTCTATCTGATCCTGGAATAACAAAGCATAACAGGAAATAGTTATGTGGAAGATTTGCCTAAAAGATCTGGACTACATCTGGCTCATTTTAATTGCTGGCACTCGGGAAGGAAACAAGGAAGCCCAGAGCCACTCTTAACTTTACATCCTTGCAACATCATTTGAGGCAGGAAGCCAGCAACCCAGGTACAAGCCCCAATTGACTTTAGATATGGAGAAAGTCAAAGAGATTGGTCTGGGGTTGCTTTGGACTAGTGAGGCCATTGACTTTATAAAGACAATTGAAGTTAAAAAGCAACAAATGGATAAATAGTGGGAACACATCCAGAGGTGTCCAACAGCTTGCAGAAGTGTGTTGGTGTTGCAGAACATAAATCTTTGACTAGAAATCACTATCCACCTACTATACTCATAAATGTTAGATTTTACATCACTTAGTGGTATGCCTGGTCTCCTAGCTACCCCACCCTAAATTCACCATGACAATCAGGCCACACTTGCATGACCTGTCTCTTCACGTCCTGAGAGCACCTTTCACTAGAGTGTCATTTGTTTCTGGCAAAATGAACTTTTATTTTCCAAAGTATTTACTCAGAATGAGAAAGAGCACATCAATATTCGCTGGTCAGGTAAGGATTGGTAATGCTTTGTGAATACAGAAGAATCTGTGTACAACATGTGTGCATACACACGCACGTAGAAGAGTGAGGTTTTTTCTAATCATTTTATGCACATATTTTATGCCTTGCAAATTTAATACTATTTTTATCTTTTTCTTTTCTTTCTTTTTTTTTTTTTTTTTCCTCCCAGAAACTGTTGCAAATACAGCAACAGATACTGGGACTATTTAAAACTTTATTAAACTTAAAAGTCAGTCATTTGAAAAATACTATATTTAACAATTACAAAATGTTTTAAGGATAATAGAGAGGTTTCATTTAAAGCCAGTCACTAACACTAACAATTTAGCAGAACACATTCCTGGAAGGTGAGAATGACCTTTCTTGATTGAACAACTACCCATGGTTATTCCTCTGCCAGTAGGATGAGGAATGCTTTATATGATGCAGCTGTTGAACATCACAGAATAGTAAATTACTCTAATCACTCTATTTGCCAGAGATTCATAGCAGTTTTTTAGTATGTGTTATTTTTTATTTTCATTTTAAAAAAAGTTATATGAACTGGCTGTACTTGGAAATTCTTCTGTTAACAGCCTTGGAAAATGGAAGCTTCTGTCACAGAATAGCTGGTAGTAATACAAACATATTCACTATAACTGTGTGCCTAAGCCAAATCAAGGAAGAAGAAAGGGTTGTTTAAATTCTGTTCCTGTTCACTTCTTGGCTGCTTTTTTAATGCTGTTAACAATTTGCAAACTGTGATAAGTCTGGATAGAAAATGTGCTAGTACTGCAAGTAATTTTTACACAGCCAGCCCCTATAAAGAGAGGGCTTTTAATTGCTGTTAGTGGGCTAGGTTGGCATTATTATCACTGAGACAAGACTTCCCTTAAATATTAACAAGCTTTTGAATAATTTGTTCTCTGAAACAAAGACCACCAAATCCATTCTTAAAGAAACAGCTGGAAGCGGTACAGGGATAAGATATAAATAGATAAAGAAGAATTTGAGCCGAATCAAAGTGCCCACTAACATATTTATGATTCAGTCCACCCTTTTTGCTCTTTCCTTTTTCCTCTGCATCTGGTCTTACCTGTGCTTCTGCTATTCAGCTACCACTTCACTTGATACAAATTTGAATACCATTGCTAACGAATCCTTTTAAAATTCCCTATGGTACTTTCTGCACAAGCCCAGAAACATGATGTTTGAACAGTTCTGTGACTATTTACTGCCTTGTCCTGGTTTCAGCTGGGATAGAGTTAATTTTCTTCCTAGTAGCTGGCATAGTCTTATGTTTTGGATTTAGTATGAGAATAATGTTGATAACACACTGATGTTTTTAGTTGTTGCTAAGTAGTGTTTATACTAAGTCAAGGATTTTTCAGCTTCTCATGCCCAGCCAGCAAGAAGGTTGGAGGGGCAAAAGAATTTGGAAGGGGACACAGCCAGGACTGCTGACCCAAACTGACCAAAGGAATATTCCATACCGTATGACAACATGCCCAGTATATAAATTGGGGGGAGTTGGCTGGGAGGGATGGTTCGCTGCTCGGGAACTAACTGGGCATCGGTCGGTGAGTGGTGAGCTATTGCACTGTGCATCACTTGTTTTGTATATTCTAATTCTTCTATTATTATTATTGTATTACTATTGTTATCATTATTACTATTGTTATTATTTTCTTCCTTTCTGCCCTATTAAACTGCCTTTATCTCAACCCACAAGTTTTGCTTTTTTTTTTTTTTTTTCAATTCTCTCCCCCATCCCACCAGGTGGCCAGGAGTGAGCAAGGAGCTGTGTGGTTAAACCATGACACGCCTTAACAAGGCACAGGAATTAGGAGGAGCAAGTCCTACATTCTCTGAGGGACTCTGATCTCAGATTGGCCCTGATTCACTTCAATAGGATCAGGTACCTTTCAAAATAAAGCTATAATCACTTTTTTTAATAACAGTGGTGATGACACTAACACCAAATATAAAGCTTTATACAGAGGTTACAGAGTCCTCTCAGAAATGTTGGGATATGGGCTAAGTTATCTCCTCAGACTTAGGGTTAAAAGCTGTTTAGAACATTAACATATAGAATTTACTTAAACAGAGCTCAGTTTTTCATTGCTATCAGTACTTACAAACCAAATTACTTTTGTAATAGTTTTCTGTCTAAATGTTTATGTATTTCCTCATCATCGTAGTATTTATGTTCATTTTACCCTTTTCCTGCCTCTATTTTATTATGTTCCTTTAGGTGCAACGAAATTACTTCCAGAATCTTGAAATGGCAGATGCCTCACTTTAAAAAGTGTGGCTCTAATTTTAGACTACTGAAAGTGGGAATTTCAAAGGAAAGTAAATTGCTTAAGCTCACCAGGTTCAGCAACTTTCAATGGGATTTTTACTTTGTCCCTTAGGTACTTTTAAGAATCCTTCCTCTGATCCTAATTTAAACACTTGTATTAAAGTGGTAGGTTTTTAGAAGCAGCGAGTAACAACAGTTTCCACTGACTTCAGTGGGAATTCATTAGCTCAGAAAGTAAGGCCACTTTTATCAAAGTGTTGGAATTTCAGCACTCAAATCTAAAGAGTTTGACTGAAATGTTTAAAGTCAACCTGTGAATTCAGAAAAAAACCACAACCATGGATAAATAAAAAATTTAAAAGTAAATCTTAAAAGCTTTCCCCAGCGTGGTGTGTAATGAGCTCCTCGTGGAATTGCAAAGTAGCAAGCAAGGGCTTGGCTCATGCCTGTTACGGGGAAAACATGAAAGAAAAACTACCTTGGAGCTATTCTGCAAGGCCTATTCCAGCCTTACGCCTAAAAGTTGATTCTGTGGATAGGAAGCAAATAACAGGGAAGGAGTAGAAGTGACAATGTCCCATGAAGCCATTTTATCCTTATTTCCTCAGGAACTGAGATTTATCTGAGCATGCTATCTCTGTGTATTTGTGCATATTCAAATATTTTTCAAGTAATTTACCAAGTTCAACTACATTTTTATGGCAAAGTCTCAGGCTTCTAAGATTCATGACAATATGCAGCCTGATGAAGGACAGTGACTGCATCACTGTTCCCATTTAGGTAAAGTATGTCTCAGGCAAGGAAGGAGGAAGAATTATCATAAATATCCTCACACTGCAATAATTTAAAGCCAAAATCGTGTCTTATTATATACAGTAGACAGTGACAGTGACTAAAAAGTGGAATCTTCTGTGAATTTCAAATGAGGGTTTTATGACCATATATAATTCATTGGAAAAATCTGTCAGTTGAATCCATTAGAGAGAAGGCTTCAGTCAATAAAGGTGGCCACAGGCATCTCAGCCTACCTGAGAAACATTACGTTGTTTAGGGAACAAGATCTTAAAACTAACACATGGAGACACTAACAGTACCACAGTCAAAACATACTGATGCTGATTCTGCTACAGAAGGTCCTGAACAGACATGCCAAGATGCACAGCAGTTGCAAAGAGCTGCCAAGGAGACCAGGGCAAAAATTCTTGCCTTTACTGCCTATCAATTAGTAATTGCATGACTTAATGATATAAGGTTCTCACTAACCAAGCTGGTGAAAAAGAATTATCTGACTAAATTACATTATCTACCTTTTCTCGGTAGATGAGGCTTTGTAAGTTCACAAGGTGTAAAATGGTCAAATGAATCACATTAAGCGGTAGATGAAAGTAGTGGTCTTCAGGACCCAGAGGATTTCTCCTGTGCCAGCACCGTGCACGTGAGGATGCTCCAGTGCCATGTTCCCAGTCTGGCCAGTACACAGGCAGGCACATGCAGGACTAACATGGCCAACCACACAGATGAAGACACACAGAGAGCAGTGCCTTTACCAACACCCACATAAACACAAACTGTTCATATAAATGTGAGCATCACAGATGGCCCAATCATCTTCCTCCTCTCTGGCTGATGAGGACTGTGGTTTGCTAGGGTTCATACACATAGACACAGACACACACAGAGCCTCTCTGTACCTGGTTTCAGACAACTGAACTATCAAGACTTCCCAGACTCCCATGCCCTTTATTGCGGTTTAACCCCAGCCAGCAACCAAGTCCCACCCAGCCGCTCGCTCACTGCCCCCACGGTGGGATGGGGGAGAGAATCAGAAGAATAAAAGTGAGAAAACTCATGGGCTGAGATAAAGACAGTTTAATAGGTAAAGCAAAAGCTGCGTGCACAAGCAAAGCAAAACAAGGAATTAACTCCCCACTTCCCATGGGCAGGCAGGTGTTCAGCCATCCCAAGGAAAGGAGGGCTCCATCACGTGTAATGGTGACTTGGGAAGACAAATGTCATCACTCTGAAGATCCCCACTTTCCTCCTTCTTCCCCCAGCTATATATGCTGAACATGACGTCATACGGTGTGGGATACCCCTGGGGTCACTGGGGTCAGCTGTCCCGGCAGTGTCCCCTCCCAACTCCTTGTGCCCCCCAGCCCACTTGCTGGTGGCCTTGACTCTGTGTAAGCTCTGCTCAGCAATAACTAAAACATTCTTGTGTTATCAACACTGTTTCCAGGACAAATCCAAACCTAGCCCCTTATCAGCTACTCTGAAGAAAATTAACTCTATCTCAGCCAAAACCAGCACACCCCTTGAGCTCATGCTCTCTCAGTCCAGTGCTGGCACTCAGACCTCTTACCTTCCTCAGCTGCCAGTCTGACTTCACATTTGTCTGTGCTCACACACAGGCTCAGAGTAGAGAGTGCACTCACACACATACACTTAGATACAGGATTTATTCAGAGTGTAGGACAGACTGCAGTGATCAAGCACAAGACTCAGTCAGACAGAATCATACTGACCAGCCACCTGTTTACATGCAACTCAGTCTCTTCTACCCTCTTCTCCTTCTGTTTTCCAACATTTCTTTGTCCCCAATTCACCTTGATTTCACCCTCTTACTGTCTTTGGTGTCTCCTCCTAAACGTTAAATCTTGTACATTCCCACAGTCCTTTGATCCTTGCCAGGTCTTTGTGTTTAACTTGCTTTGCTTGATTTAGCCAGGCAGCCAAACAAACTGGAGCAACCGCAGGCGTACCTGATATACCCCTAGTCTCAAAGCCAAAATCAGTCTAACAACTCGCCCTGTATGTTACCTACCAAGGAGAAAAGTAGTACAAAAATAGAACTTCTGCTGTAGATTTCACATCAGCCATGAGCAGATGGATGTCCACAAAAAGCTGAGGAGCTGACGTAAGAATATTGTTCTTCATTTCCCTTCAGAAGACAGCATTAAAAGGCAGCTAGGAATGCACTTAACTGTTTCCTAATTTCACTTTACATTGAAGCAATTACTGTGTTTCTTTCAAGGATAATATCTGATTGCTTTCTTACCCATTTACAATTTGAGTAAAGGCAAGCAGGAGGTAAGATTGCCCAACTAGAAGAATTTTGAATTAAAATGTGGTCCAGACAATGACAAAGTTTGTGCAAACAATCTAGAGCATTCATTTGCTAATAACATATTTTCTCAGGCATAATTTGTCTAAAAGAAATAGGATCAGCACTTGAGTTATAAATTCATATTTTAAAGCACATTTTATGACTGCCTATCACATCATAAAATACACTCATCATAAAGAGGCAGAATACTTTTATGACCCAGTTCTATTGTGAAATAACCAGAATTTTTAATACAACTGCCTATCATTTTCTATTATGTTAAATAGTGCACAACAATATCTACAGAAATTGAGGGCTGAAATAGGTTCTTAAAGAGACGACGTATGCATAGTTTATCAACTGGCTTGGTAATGAAAAATATAACCAGTGTATTGCAAAAGCTGAGCGGAAATTGTGGGATAATTTCTACCTTCTTAGAACTGCATCCACTAAATGATCGATGGATGCCAAAGAACTGGGACAGTGCACTCTCAGGCTGGAGGAGGATTTTTTTCTAAGGCAATGTAAACTCATGAAGCACTGCACAGAAAGCTATGTTCCCTCACAGTCATATCCACAGTGCTGTGCAGGGCAGGAGAGACTGAAAAAACGGTAAATGCGCAGCTGCCCACAGTTGCCAACTCAGAGGATGAAGGGGTGAAATCTCCAGAAAGCTCAGTCTCCAGTGGGCTGAGGTTTCCACTCCTGCTTTAAGTCTATGTACTCAAGTAAAGCCAAGGATTTGCTGTTTTTTCAGTGCACTGCCATAATAATACCAAAATTGCCACTGTGTACATAACTCTTCCCTAAAACCTTGTGGAGCAGTTTATGTTGCAGGTTTGTAACCATCCCTAACATTCAGGAGAAGTAATTCTACTAAAAAGTCATGCTTAATTTTGTCATTACACAAACCCAATGTAATACATTTTTAAACATATTTTAATCAATAAAACATGCCCTCTGTATAAATGAGAAATACTCTGTAGCAAAGCTTTCTGGAAAGCAGCAGTTTGAAAATTTAGCAATCTCTCTCCTTGCCTTCTTTTAAGAATTGATGTATTCAAATGATAACACTCTGTAAATAATGAATAAGTTATTCCAGGATGAGACTGTGGAGAAAGTAGCAGGCATTTCCAATTCTTCTGACAAAATAAACAAACACTTGATACATTCTATTCTTTAAATCAATCACTTTAACTGAAAGACTGCTTAACAAAGTGGTTATCAATATATTGCGGATTTTCAAAATGAAGCTTTAAGAGGAGTATGGGTTTCCAGAGATCACTCAGAAAGCTAGACCAGGACGAGAAGCCAGCTCTCCTGTGCCCCAGTGTCGTAATCTACCCAATCATTAGTTTGCTACCACCATGCACATCACAAGGAAAACACGAAAATTTACTTGTGGCACTTGGATGTACATTTTTCTAACAAAAAAATTAACATCCTAGTAGTGAATTTCATTAAAATGGGGTATCTTGGAATGAAAAATGTGCAACTGTTTTCCTGAAGAAGGGGAACTGTGTTGGGTTGACCCTGGCTGGATGTCAGATGCCCACCCAGCTGCTCTGTCGCTCCCCTCCTCAGCAGGATAGGGGGGAGAAAATAAGATGGAAGAAAAAAACTCATGATTCAAGATAAAGGCAGCATAAAACCACAAAAACAAAGGTGGCGTGTGGAAGCAAAGGAAAACAAAAGATTTGTTCTCTACTTCCCATCAGCAGGTGATGTCCAGCCACTTCCCAGGAAGCAAGGCTTCAGTACAGCGGTTGCTCCAGAATACAAACGTAAATAACAAAGGCCCTCCCCATCCTCCTCCTTTCTCTTAGCTTTTATTGCTGAGCAGGTGAGATGCCATATGGTATGGAATATCCCTTTGGTCAGCTTGGGTCAGCTGTCCTGGCTATGTCCCCTCCCAAGATCTGGCCCACCCCACGGGTGAGGGGCAATGTTGGAGAGACAGCCGTGGGGCTGTGCCAGCACTGCTCAGAGGGGCCAAAGCACTGGGGCCTGAGCAACCCCTTTCTGGCTGCCAACACACAGCACAGCGCTACGGGGGCTGCTATGCCGACCATTAATTCCATCGCCGCCAGACCCAATACAAGAATCTGTTTTAGGCACTTCCAGCACCTTTAGCCTTAGCACCTCAATATATCCTTATTTGTGACATACTCAGTAACTAAAGAAATACTAGTCCAGGCTTACGACAATGACAGAGACTGAGTGCTTCACCCGAGTTACACACAAAAGAGATTAATCTCATTCTTGTAGTAACCTGAAGTTACTGCATTTAGAGTTGCAATCTAATTAGATTAAAAACTTTCTATAATGTCATCTAATCCTGTTCAGAACAATTTCAGATGTTTAAACATTATCTGTTAAGGTAGCATAGACATTGTCAGCCAGTGATTCATAGTCCCTTTCACTGGTCTTAAGAGCCAGTAACAAGCTATATATACTCTGTATACAATTGCATCATGTATTTTTCCAAAGTTGTAGGCTCATACAGTATGAAACATAAATATATTTTGCTTTAGAAGAACAGAAATAAATTTTATTGACTATTTTTAAAATCTGATACAGTCAAAGATAAATTTCTCATCAAAAGTACCAAAAAGCCATCTGTGGGAGGGAGGAGTTTCTCATTAACCCATTAAATGTAGGAGATAATTCCTAATGAAAGAGTTTTATTTCTGTATCTCTGAATTTATCTGAGTGTGGATGTCCCTCCACATGCTGAAAAGATGCAGTAAGTAACCATAAATATTTCAACAGCTTGATTTCCCCAGCAAGATCTTAGGCATGACATGGAATAAAGCATGTTAAATACTGCACATGCTGGTCTACAATGACCAATCTGTAGCTTTTTTCCTTAATAAAAAACATTGTATTTGTACTCTTCTGATATTGCAGCTTTTTTTCCCCTTTCATGGCAGAGTCTAATTTTATTAAAATGGATTGCTATAAATTACCTTATGAAACCGATTCTTCCATAAGCATAACTTTTTCACCATTATATTTTATGTTGCCACCTTTACAGTGTTATTTACCTACTTCAGGCTCTCAATCAATAAAAAAATTATTAATGTTTGGATGAAATAATCTTGACACCCTAGCCCATGTACCACTTGCTAGGAAAACTTCCAGCAGGCTTAGTGGGTCAGACAGGATAGGTTTTCCTAATCTGGAAACTATTGCAACATCAGCTCCAAAATTTCAAAAAGAACTTTGTATAATGGTGGATCTGATTTAGCTTAACAGAAAAAGTGATGAGCACTGTCTGCCTTTGAGATAAGGGACTGGCTATAATGCTGATATAAAATTAATAAGTTATGCACATCTGTAATGGCAAGGCTTCACCAGCCCTCAGGTCTGTTCTCTCAGTACCTTCTTCTAACCATGCCCCTAGCAACACCTAAATATGGGTGTAAGGGACCGTCAGTTGTACTGTCTCAACATTGCTGGAGGCCACCGGAGACCACCGCGCCTGCCACTACTCCGCTGCCAGATAACCACACGTCCTGCTACTGCATTGTTATCGGTTGAGGGAGGCCTGTTCGGAGAAGCGACACCCAACTGGCACACATGAGCCTGGGCCCGGGGTCTGAAAGACAGAGGGGCACAAAGACCCCCGAAGACCACCGAAGACCCCCTAGAGACGGCACTGGGCATGTGTACCACCGCCGGGTGATGGGTGGGGTTGTTCGTGACGGACGTCATGGGTGGACAGATGGTGGGGGTTAGTCGTGACGGACGTCATGGGTGGACAGGATAGAAGCGGAGAAACCATCAGCAGCAGGGGCAGTTTTGACTTTCCTTTCTGTTGCTTCTGCGTGCATGGCGGGGGCAGCTCTCGCTCGCCTTTTTGCTGCTTCTGCATTGCTGTCGGGCTGTTGCTGCTCCTTTTTGTTGCTTCTGCTTTGCTCGGTTTTTGTTTTCAGCTGTGCCTTTCTGTGAACGGACTGCGTCGGAACACCTCGGACCCGTGGTGGTAACTATTGTAACTTTTTTTTTCTCTTTCTCTCTCTCTGTTATACATTCGCGAACCTGAGTGTTAAGTAAATAAAACTCTGGGCGCTTGACTCCGTTTTGAGTCTTAATTCTGTTCCCAAGAACACGAATTTAACCTCGCTCCGGTTTCTGACCAGCTTGTGACAATGGGGTCAGAGAATTTCATCTATAGGACAGTAAAATCAGAATCTGTTTCAGAGGAGTGATTGTCCCTTATCACATCTGGAATCTCGTTATTGTGGTACGCATTTCTTGGAACTCATTAACACTCTGAAATACAAATTGTCTACTGATACTAGTCATTAAAACAGTACAGATGAAATAATAACAATATCTTAGAATTTTTCACTGAGATATTAGAACAAGGTATAATATTTATAAATAAATCACTAAAAGTATATAATGTCTGGAGGCAATAGTCTTTCCAGTCTGTGAAGAAATTCTAATCTACTGAGCCATATACTAAATAATGAATTATTTAGCCTTACTCTGACTTGAAAAAATCCATCCACTCTGATGTTGTTTTCACACCCATCTTCTATCACACTATCTTTCCAATATTTCTATAATAAGAACTATTTTTCAACAGGAATAGTTTTTCACAGAAATATGATCTATTTTTGCATTTGAAGCCAGCACCATCATATACAACAAGTACTCGCCCGTGTTCAGTTCTGCCTTCTTTCTAGTAATCATATGTCTCTAGAGTCACTGAAAGACTTGTCAACCGTGCTACTAAATTGGGTCATGTAATGTTAAAAACATCAAAGCTGGTCTTTGTATCCCCCAAAAATAATTCCTAAGAAATTCATATTATGTTTCTGTATAATTATAGCTTAAAAATATCCACAAAGTTCTGTCATCTTTTCCTCTGGGATGCCTTCAGGGCTTTGCAATGATCTCTGGATCTTGAAGCTGCTGTAATTTATATGAAGGAGAAAAGATGCAACAGATTTCCCATAAAATGAATATAAAGTCCCTTTCCTCTTTTTCACTATTTCAGAGCAATGTAGGAATTCAGAATTTAAAAGGACTATTGTTAACATATTAAAGTAATCAGACTCATGGAATGATCAAGGTATGTATTTCAGCATTTCTTCTGTAGATATAATTTAATTTCCCCTAACTTGCATGATTTTTCATAGCTTCTTATTTTGTCAGTTTGTTTAAATATTATACAACTGATGTCAAAATACCAAATAGCCACTTCAACTACACTTGCATTACTGTCTCACAAAATGTTTTTTTTTGCTTATATTTTAATTTTTTTTCCAAATAAACAAAATATTCCCCCAATGTACACTTTATTGCACATATATTTTTCTTTTTTTGGAAAGATATCAGGCCATTTAAAAAAATAAGTTTCCTTCCTAGGAAAATATAGCAATACAGAAATTAAGGGATATGCCTGGGTTATAGTATTAGCTCTATAAATAGATTTAGACAGATTTTTACACTCACTCAGGAAGTTAATTCACAAATGGCCTGATGTAATTCTCATTCAAATCAATAGCAGTCTTTAGTAGGCTTTGAGACTAGTCTATTTAATCTTTCTGTATCTCAGCTATACCCCTGTAAATGTAGGATATATCCTTTACTCACAGAATTGATGTGAGGATGAATGTTTAATAATTTATAAGGAGTCAGACAGTGCTTAGAGGTAGGTCATAAAAGCAACCAGACAGCTCCATTCTATATCTATTACCCAAAATACTGCACGAGGTCCAGCTCGCCTGAGTTTTGTGCCCTGGTTGGGGAAAAAGAAACGTCTCTTGGACGACCCTGAAAGACTCCTATCACTTTTCTTTGACAGGGCAGGAAACTCAGATGCGTTATGGGCACTGCTTCAAACTGGTGACTAAAGGGAAATGAAATATGTTAGGTGACATGGATCTCACACTTTATGTCTACCCAGCCTTTCTAATTGTCTGTATATATTTGAGACTCGAGCCAGACTCCCGAATATGCCCTCCATTCAGCTGGTGCTGTAGCTCTATATCCACATATAGTCATTGGATGTGAAGCAGAAAAAGCTTTGTCTATAGCGATAAGCATTGCCACGGACTATTCTCTGGCCCTGATAACAAACTTTTTTTTTAGATATCTAATCTCTCTCTCTGCAAATACAGGATAGTTTCATTTATACTACTTATTCGGGGTGGTTCCTGGCCTTTGATATATTTTAACTGTGGTTGGGTGTTATCTGGATGAGGATTAGTAGGCACATGCCAAAACCATGCAAGGCACTGTGCCAACAGTTAAATAAGTGGTATTCTGGCCCAAGGGGCAGTGCTCAAGGATGTGCCTTGCCCTCATACAGTTTACTGGCATAGCTGCACCCAGACTGCCCACAAAACAACAGACTGAGCAATTTCTGGCCTCAAACTGGGTGTTGTTAGAACTGCTAAGCCATGGGATGAAACTGAGGTACAGATTACAATTCTTTTCACAAAACTTTACTTTCTAGGCTATTAATGTATTCGTGTTATGGCACAGATTCAGTATATCTAAGTGGTGACTTAGATATACTTAGATATACTTAGATTTTTTATTAAAGCTGCTTACACCACTCTTGCTCTTATACAGGACTCTGAGCTGGGCTTTTTATTGAATCACAGAAAACAAAGCACACTTTCTGATCCAGTGGTGTGAAAGTAGATTTTGATAAAGATAGTACAATCAAAAATTCAAAGTTCAGCTAAGCAAGCTACTAAAACTGCTGTTCAAAAAATACCATTTTCATTATATTCAGATTGACAGCTAACAGAATAATTAACTGTAGATTTTTTCATTATAAAATAATATGGTAAATTGATAATGTCTTTATACTTTGACAGGAGATACAATTCTATTCTAAATTAAAGACTGCTTTCATGAAATCCAGGAATTCCACAGTGCTTATGGTCTGGTTAACATTTAAAACAGCTATGTATCTGTAGCTCTGTATCTTCTTATACCTATATCTGGTTTATTTCATTATTAGCTTTACTGTTTATAAAGTTGCTTGTCTTTCAGGTGCATTTGTGAAACTAGTAGCCAGAGTGAGAGATCTACAAATACCACAGTGCATCACCAAAAATGTTAGAACTTCATAAAGAACATTTTGTAGCTTTTTTATTCAAATAAAACAAGGGTAAGTTGATCACCAGTGTACTTAAAAGTGACTGATTTAAGCTGGCTGAACATAGGTACTAAGATTACAGAAATTATTTAATCATCATATGATTCAATGATTGAGATTGTCATAATTACTAGATGTTACTTACAGAAAAGATTTACACTTAGAGGAAAAAAAAAAGAAAAATCTGTTCAGATGACAAATTCTAACTCTGAATAAAAGATGTTTATCTTAGATTTTTTTGATTAAAAATAAAACAAAATATTTCAACATTAGTATGATTAAACATAAGGTGGCAAATTATTGGATTGCAATCATATCTTCCATCTAGGAGACTTTTTCTTTTTACATTTATGTGGGCATGAGAACGTACCATTTCTCAAATAATAAAATGCAGTATTAGGTACATTTTTACAGTTTGAACTGCTAGACTGAAAAAGTGTGTTAGAAATGTTAATTACTTGCTTTATTGCTCTAATAGTCCAGTATACATGTTTATTGACATATTTCATCGATATATTGCCTTATTTCCTGAAGTCTCGAGCACCTGGAGCCTATACTGATACCTGAAAATTAGAACGCTTCCCACCATAAAGAAAGAAAATTTACTTCTTTTAAAAATAGCCAGCATCTGATTAATATCATGTGGCTTCTTTTAAATGATCAGCATAGGTATCATTAGGGTTTTTTAAGGAATGAGTCAGATCTGATAATTGCAAAGTTAATATAACTGTGAAATGAAGGTATCTGTGTGTGGCAGCAAATGTCCTCTAGTAGTCTATGGGCAATAACCTCAAATGGTATAAATCTGCATATGTCTATTGAGTTCTGGATTTACACCAGCAAAGTGTACCAGTCCACCAGTCCTAGTCCCATGTTAAACCCTGCTATTCTTCATACTGCCATTTACATAGATTAGTGTATTATAGGAATGGAGCTATCCCAGAAATTTCCATCCCTTTGCTGCAACCTTAGTATTTATTATAAATGACCAAGTCTTTCTGAGAGACAGAAAAAAGCAAAGAATTCAACAACACATCTTTAGCCAAACCCAAACATAAAGCTGTTTCTGAAAGCCTTAGCAATTACAGAATTCTTATATCTAGAGCTCCAAGTCTCATCCATGAAGGGAGCCATTCCTAAGAAAAGATCATGTAGAACATCTACCTTCCTCACAGACACTTAGTTTATAGAACAAGCAGGAAAGTCTTCTAACAGCCCAAGGATGCATCTTGCACTGAGACTTGCAGCAAAATACTCCGGTGTCAGTAATTCTTCTTTTAACTTCTAGTAAGGTGGCTGACATGGCTTATGTTCCATTTCGGATTTTTTTTTTGCCCCTTACAAGTGGAGCTGATTTGTAGTACTTTTCTTTGAAACCCAAGCGTATCAGTTTTAATACAGCTTTCTACAGGACATTTTTCTTAGATCCATGATAGCATTCTGTAGAGAGAAATAATTGGTAACTCAAAGGCAAGGACATTTCCCTGTGATTGCAGGAAGACGGGTTTAAGCCTCTCCTAATTCTTGCACTTTTTTATACAAACTCCTTCAGGAATTTTCCATTCAATTTGTTTTGCTTTGCCCTGAAATTCTTTCCATGATAGAAAAACCTCTTTTTCAGCTAATTTATAAGAGTATGAAGAAGTCATATAGTTACCGTAAACTTAAACAACCAGGAGTGCTAAATATGGTATGGCTTCTGGGAGCACTATGTCAAGTCAAATCTTAGATAACTGCATGCCTTTCATGACCAAGGTTTCCATTACCAATTATGGGAATTCTGGATTTATTTAAATTTTCTACTTTACAGGACACAGCAGAAATAATGCTAGGAATTCAGGCATAACTAAACTATTTAATAATAACTAAAGTATTCTGGTTAGAGAACTGCTTTGCTCACCCTGGATTAGAGCCTGGATGTTTCAAATGTATCCTTCTAAACATGGACAATTAAAAGGCTAAAAGGACAATGCACAAAAGAGACAAGCCAACAGGATAGTACAGATACATTTTAAATCTCTGGAGAAGCCTTTATTTCTCCTTCCTAACTAAAGAGGTAGACTAACAGATTAAGTTACATTAGCCAACATCAAGCATATAGTACTTCTCTCTGCTTGGTAATTTTGGTATACATGACTAGTCAAAAATATTCTATGGAGTTTGTGTTTAGAAACTGGTTAATGTTTTGTCTTAGCTATGACCTGCTCTGTACCACTTTTATCTGATAAAATCAGACAGCAGTTTAACGAGCAGTTTAAATCTAGGTTTCCATGGATTGGTTTATGTCTGATAAATCTGCAGTGAATTACAATTAATAAGTAACCTTGTATTAAGCTCCAATTTAAGTCTTATATCTTAAATTGTAAAAGAATTTGAACATGTTGTTTATCATCTAAACTAAACAAATAAAATGTGTGTCATTCTCAGTTCAATTCAATCTTGATCTGCAAACTCATGATTTTACATATACACTTCCATAGTTTTGTAAATTGTTTATGTTTTTGAAATAACCTGCTCTTTTTGTGCCTCACATTGCTGCACTTTTAATAGTACTTTGCCCTGACTGACTGATGATTATTTGCATCATGAGACGACATGGGAAGCTCATGGCAACTGAGGATACTGTCTTTGTAAGACTCCCTGCCTGTTGCACACATTTCTTAATATAGATGCATCTCCCTGGCATCATTAGTAGCTGTCTTCATTGATACAGAAATTCTAGGGCATGTGGTAGGGTTAAATTACCCTCAGTTAATAACCACTTTCAGGTTGTTTCTTTTTGTACATACACGCACTAACTGGTCCCTTAATGCATCACTTAAGCTCTCTGAACCAGCAATGCTCTGTTAATTTTCTTAATTCAGCCACTTCAAAAAAAATTATAAAAGTGAGAAGAGTCTGAAGTTATCAGCAGTTTAGGGACTAGGTGATTTTGTGCAGTTTCCACAATCTATGTAAATGTTTTCTCCACTGGTTTAATAGAAACTCTTAGCTTATGCAACAGCTTAAAAAGGTTAACCACCATTATGCTTACGAAAATCACAAAGCTTTTTTGCAATTTAGGATATTAGTTCATATTGTTTGAAGCCTAAGATACAGGTAGGTCAGTTCTCTATTGAGCTATCAAGCACTTCCGTTTCCCCCAAGTTAGACATTAACCTTTTTTCTTTTTTAAACGAGCAATCTACTCACAGTCCCAGTAGCTACATGATGTTTTTTCCTTACATTTTTTTGCTAGGCTTTAATCACTTTCTACTTTACAATGTTTTATAGGAGTCCATTTTATCATCAGTGTTATGTTCTTTGCCACTGGCTTAACAATTGTATTATAAAGAAAAGAAATAATCAATTTTACTGAGTAAATGACACATGCAACTTTTAATGAGAAATATATACAACTCAGCTAACAGTATTTTAGATCTAAGAAAGGGTGAAGTAATCATAGTGAAAAAATTTACAAATAATTTAAAGACATATTACCAACTTCTTTTATACCTAGCATATAAAGAACTTTTAGTTTGAGTATTTTTCAACAGTACCTGAGCACAGTTCAGTATTACAGATTCCAGACACGAAAACATGAAGCTTTGCACCATACCTGTGGTAATCTTCCCTGTTTATACATTGTTTGCTTTACAGTGCAACATTTGATCATGTATAGCATAAAAAATAGATTAATTCAGTTTTCTTTACAGGAGGAAGATTCAGATATTATTTGGAATATATTGTGTGTGTCTATACTTGTATCAGCTCAGTAATCATTAGTTAGTCATCAAAAATGCAAAATGTCTAAAAAAATAGGACTTTTCAATCTGGAAAAGAAACAATAAACAGATGGCATGACACCTGTCTATCAAATCAAGAGTAGCATGGAAAAGTCAAGGATTTTTGCTGTTTTTCTCTTCCATGTTCAGTTGAATATTAGAACCTAGACCATTTATTTCTGACATTGTGTGACAGGAGAACATATACCTTATCTGTCCGTATTAAGAGATGCCACTCAGAGGCCATTAACACTCTTCATTCACTTTCTGATATGTAGTGAAGTTACCACCACAAAACTTTCCAGTTGGCTGTAGTTCCAGGTGTACATATGGAGAGAGAGACATGGGACTGCAGAAAAAAGAATTTTAAATCAGAATTCTTAATGACATTTCAGCACAGATTATTTCAATCTGAAATTCCACATTTCTTTTTCTACCCCCTTGGGCTACTGAACTGCTAAAGCATACTCTATAAATAATAGAGTCCTCTCTTCTAGGTAAGACTCTTTTCTGCACCTCTGTTTATTACTGCTCCATAATATTTAAGCTTTGTATAGCCCCCCCAAAAAAAAAAAAAAAAAAAAAAGCGCCACTAAACTTCATAATAAAGCTCTACTTGTAAAACAAAGGACATTCAGAAGCTGTAAATAGATCAATGTGAAAAAGTGGGGAGTAGTTAGAAATAAGAAAGCTACTTGGACAATTTCACTGGAAAATAGGATATTTACAGGAAAATGGTAAAGGGGCTTGGGATTTCTTCTTTTATTTTTAATGTCTCAGGTCATCTGTCTAAAGACACACAAATTTGCTCACTTCAGGTTTTATGGAACTGCTATTGCAATGATCACAGCCAATACAGTAGAATTATGCAGATAACATTTTGTCTTAAGTGGCATTGTGGATCAATGAACACACACTCATTTAAAACTTCAAGGAAGGATAGACATTAGAATCATAAGTCATATGCCAAGAGACAAGAGGTGTAATAAAACTTCCTTCCATTATAATTAGACACATTTGTGAAGTAAAACTCCACTTATGAAATACCTCTGGATATAATTTTTACCATTACCCTTAGCACTAGAAGTAACTTAGAGAAATTTCAACTTAATAATTTTTTAAGCTTTATATATATCATTGACATATCTATTCATGTTTCAGTCATCAAGACAGGAAAAGCCACGGAGTAGTCTTCATCCCAAGTTGTGACACTACTTTCAGTGTTACTTTATGAAGCATAGTCTAATAGATATAGACGAATCTTTGAAGTACTGTGAACAGAACCTTCAGCCTACATCTGTGCTTGGGTTTCCTCCAAGATCAAATGATACTCCAAACTATGGCAGTGTTAGGAAGTTTTGATTCTGGCAATCTGTGTTTCCATGAAATCCCCGGTTCTGGTTCTTATGTCAATACTTAAAAAACAACTAATCAACCAACTGATCAACTACATTCTAGCCAAAGTTGTATTAAAACCTCAAACTTTAAAGAAAAACTCAAAGCATAAAGAGAAAAAAAAAACACAACTAGAGATGCTTTGTTAGAGTGCTACGTGTCTCTTCAGTACATTGCAAATGCAACAACCTGAAAACCTGTTGCTGTAGGAGTTTATTTACTCACTACTGAAACTCTAGATGCCAGGTCTACATGTCATCCTACAGTAGCATTCTAGTTTGAAACAGCCTGCAAAAGTTAATGCCACGTGGCAAAAAGGAACACCCAACCATGGACACTGCCAAGGCCAGTTTATGAAGTGGACCAAGCAAGAGCCAGGCTGTGTCAGGAACAGCTTGGCGTACACGCACGCATGCACACAAGCACAGATGCACACACGCACACATGCACACTGCAGTGGGGCACTGAAGAAGACACTAATGAGCAGATTGTGATTTCAAGCAGCATATAGGCAGGATACAACCACAGGCCTTTGTTGTAGAGACCTATATGTTAGCATTTGAGTGATTGCTATATAATCTGAGCACATACTGTGACGTCAGCATGCACTACCTTTAACTATGTCCTGTAAGAGCTTGTTCCTATGGAGATGTGTAAGAGCAAAATGCCCAAAGCGAACCCCCATAGAATCATAGAATCATTGTGGCTGGAAGAGACCTCAAAGATCAAGTCCAACCTTCCACCCAACACCACCATACCTACTAAACCCACTAAACCATGTCTCGATGTGCCACATATAAACGTTTTTTGAACATCTCCAGGGATGGTGACTCTACCACCTCACTGGGGAGCCTGTTCCCATGCTTAAGGACTCTTACAGTGAAGAAATTCTTCCTAATATCCAACCTGAACCTCCCCTGGTGCAACTTGAGGCCAGTTCCTCTTGTCCTATCGCTAGTTACTGGGGAGAAAAGACCAACCCCCACCTCGCTACGACTATATATACTATGAAGATGTGAGGAACAGTGAGGCTGGTCATCTCCACCGCAGACAGGAACTCTGTGCAGCATGCCACGGTCCACAACAGGGTCTTGTCCAACACTGCAAGAGCCAGGGTTCCCAGCATCAGGAGGGACACAAGGTTGCCATCATCTTTTCTACAATGTCTATCCTTTACACAATAAGGATAGACTTAGTATTTTGAGTATTGATGCTTTTCTTGATGAGATCCTAAAAGAGCTGGTATGTCCACATTGCAAGACACACACACACACACATAAAACGCCCAGTAGGAATTAGCTGAGACAACCTTGGCACCATTTCAGTGGGTTGACACAGTCCAACCTGAGGAAACACAGCAGTTGCCCCAGCCATGATCAGTGCAAGGCTCTAGTCAGCAGCGCAGCCCAGACATGGGCTCTCTGCTTGAATGTGGTTTCCCCCAGTCTCCGCCCTTGTGGCATGCGGGGTTGTGGCACAGGCCATCAATCAAGTCAGACCATGGTGATACCTCACTGCACCTTTCCAGCAGTCTCAGGTGTTGTTCTCCTGTCACTTGTTGGTCCAGGGCCCCTGCCATGGATCATCCCATTCAGTTCTTGTTTATGTTGTCCTGTCTGCCACAGCTCATGATATTCAGTCCCTCAGCTCTCTGTCAAGGCAAGGTTGTAACATTGTTGTGATAATCACCTGGAGGCCTTTATCCATTAATTCTTAAGCCTTCCTTGCAGAGCTTACTGGAAAACTATTAACTTGCTTTCATCATTATCAAGTCATCATTTTAATAAATGATCATCTACTTGTCAATAAAAACAAGTCAATGAAAGATCGTCTGATAAATGTCAGTGAGGCTTGACTGCAAAACCAATTTGGTGAAACTGCAGTTGATGAGTATCTCCAGTTTAAGTTGCTTTGAATGCCTGTTTCCTACTTCTAGAAAACTATTTGGATAAGTAAGGGAAATTTAACACTAGAAGTAAACAAGAAGATGATCAGACGGGCAACAGATTTTATTCTACTGCTATAGATACATTGATATATCATTTGAAGAATTTGTGATAGAGAACAGATTGACAACTTTGTTGTTTTTATGTAAGATGACTTAAATACTATTTCTGACAACCAGAAATGAAAATGCAAATTAAATAATTCACCTATTTTCAAGAACTTCTTAAATATACTTGCAAAACTTATCAAAAGAAAAAAAAAGTGTTGGCTATCATTGTCAAATGTTTCTGTCTACAAACTGAAAAAATCTGCAGCTGAAAAGCTGACAGCTTAACAAATAAGTAAGCATCATTATAAAATCACCAATTTTATTTACATATTTTTAAAGACTGTACAGAATTACCCCGATTGGTCGCATGAGAGCTTCAGGATTATTGCACAAAGCATTGCTGATACTATGATTCCATTGCAGCCTTGTCTCACTGAAAATGTCCAAGTGAACATTTTCAATTGGATTTTTTTCTCCGATTTTTTTTTCTCTGTTTGTATAGGTGTAGTTATTTAGGTAAATAGTTCTTATTTTTCTTCATTAAATACAAAATATTTTAGAGCTTCTAATTTTTAGCTGGATTTCTATGGAAACAAGTTGTGTGATCATACGGTCTCTGTTTCTGCCATTTTCATTTTCTATCTCTTTTCTAACTACTTTAAATCATTGGCCAGTTTCTGCTAAACTTAGCAAATGAATAATAAGAGATTTGCCCCGTATATCTGATACAAAGGGTATAGATATTCTTCACAGAGCTCTCCTAAAGACAATTGTTTCATATCCAGCAGCTGAAAGAGAGGGTTCTTTATGCTCACAAACTAGTCAAATGGAAGCAGATGTCTTGACAATAAACATACGCTTTTTCCTACCTTGCAAGTTCTGGCAAAGTAAAGAGAGCTGGAAGTATTAAGATAAATAATGAAAAGGGTGATGGCAGGTTACTGCAGGTATGGATGT
>NW_009624968.1:0-18319 GCF_000690535.1 Cariama cristata | reverse complement strand
AAAAAAAGTAAGAGCAATTAGATGATTATGGTTAAACCACTAGACATAAAATATGGGCTTCACTTAGCTCTACTGTTCCTAAAACTACCTAGAATTTTGAATTTTTGCTTTTAGTTTAGCTGTAGAAATATGGAGATGGAATAATGGATTTAGACTAACTCTTATGAGGTATTATTGAACAAAGTAAAAAAAACATTTCATTTAAGAGCCCTATTAGTAAGCCCTGATTGAAAGTTCTTTACCACATAGTGCCTGAGACAAGAATCAGAACATGTACCTACTACTAGGTTGCAAAGACCTTAGCTTCCTTGTGAATTAACTGGTATTAAATAATCCACAGGAGATTTCCCTTATGATCATATGAATGCAATAGAAATTTTAAGTATTAGAATAAAAATATAATGAGCAATTAAATATGGGTATGTTCAAGCAAAGAACATCCTACAGTTTGCCCCAAGACAAGCATGTATTCACAACTTAATGAAAATCGGAAGCTGTGCAGCTCAGGCACAGCGTTCCATTTCACTTTTCTAGTTACGGCAAATCCTGCCTCCCCATATTTCTGTGATACTAAACTTTATAAGGCTGAAATATATGTTGTCATAAAAATATGATACCAAAATCTGTTTTCAACTATAAATTGATAAATATGAATTAAAACAGTTTTCAAAACTCAGAACAATTAATATAAGTATTTCCAATATCAAGCCAACAGTGTTTAATTCTTCATAAATACAGAGTGAAGTTGAGCAGCAAATCAGTGATAGGAAGACAGAAAAGACAGACTTTGAAAAAAGAATAGTGAAATTTTAATTTTAATAAACGAAGATTAATGTAGACTAAGTATAATATCCACTGAGCAACAATAAACTCCAAATAAATAGCTATGTATTTGAGAAAAACTTTAACTGTTGTAGATTGTATACCCAGATAGATACAACTTTCACTCTGTCTAATGTACTTTTCTACAGCCAGTCTCCCAATTTCAGCAGGTTTTTTTAACTCTCGTTTCCTCAATCCTATACCTTTCAAGACCAGACAACAACAGGTTCTTTTTTTTTTTTCTGTATATGGCCTAATTTTCAAAGTGTTTTAGTTTTCTTGATTGGTTAAGTCAATTCACTTTTTTTTTTTTTAATCACCATTATCTGTGATAGTGATCCTTCTTACAATTCTGAAATAAATATTTTGAATAATTTTGATCATACTGTATTCCAGTATGATCATTTTCATAGATAAACATGTTTTTATGTATTTTTATAAATGTGTGTATAATGTAAATGTAAATAATTATCTTGAGATAATGGATTAAAATCTATAAAATCATTAATGAAGTTAGTAATCTTCTAATTCTTCTAATTTACATTGAAAGGGATTTGAAATGCACATGTGTGCATATATGTGTATATATATACATGTAGCAATTTTTATCTTGATAAAGCAAAAAACATTCTTCAAAACTTTTTTGAATTTTTTGTTCTTAAATAAGCCTTTTACGTTGGGTGTAAAACATAGAGTAGAATGTGCAGGTAAGTGTTGCAAAAGTTGCCCCAATATTTGTATATCAAAGACGCCTTAAATTTTAATTTGGGGAAGGGTTCTGCTGTTCACAGAACATGCAACTATACTTTTGTTTTTAACAATTCTTACAGTAGTAGCATTTTCAAGAATTTAGATACTTCTTTAAATTGTTCCCAAGTTTCAAAATAGTTTAATAATTGAGTAGACTACAACATGATCTCACTCTCTCCAGTACAGTCTCCTTTTTTTTATTTGACAGGAAGTAATTCTTTTTGATCTATCCAGTCTTTAAACCTACTGTGAAGCAATTTGAATACAAAATTGTAAGGAAGTATCCAACTGAACCTACATCTGGGTTTGGTTTTAAGCAGAGACAAAATAAGGAGCTGTTTTGGACAACAGACAGAGTTACTAATTGCATGACATGGAGTGAGAAAGAAATACACACAGACTAACAGATGGACCATTTGACCCCTTAGCCTCAGTTAAATCAGCATTTCTTCATGACCGCTGGCCCAAGACAAGCTGAGTACTGATAGAAGTTACTTTTCCTCACTAACAGGTAGCCATGACCCTGCTGCCTGCGTGCTCAGAAAACTTCTCTCTTGCAACCCTCCTCCCAGCTGCTAGAGACGAAGGATCCAAGCAAATGAGAAAATACATCGGGGAGAGTCACAGCTTTCTTCCCTCCCCACATTTCTACCAGCCATCTCAGCCGTCCGGGTGTATTTGTAAAACTGAAGAAAGAGGTGACATGGTTGCAATGGTATCGGCTGTGGAGATTGTTCTTTCTCAGAGTCCTGATACGCCTCTTAAAAAAAAAACCACAAAACAAACTAAAACCCTGCAGTTTGTCTAATCTGCTAATTCAGCCCTAATTCTACAGTTACCTATTACATAAGGGAAAAAAACCCAAACAAACCAAAAAGAAGCTATGCTTTCCGGTATTGAAGCAATTTTCCTACTCATTGCTGCTTAATGTCACTCCACGTCATCTGTCCTTTACTCCTCCCCACCTCTCATTACAATAGCCCCAATTATTGTCTGACACCAGGCAGTGCAAACAATGCAGTGGGAGTGCTGGCAGGGCAGAAGGTACACCAGGGAGCCTCTCTGATGCCGAGGTCCAACAGCTGAGATTCCCCTTCTCACCTTGCTGGGGGAATCAAAACAGGTATCTCTGCTCATAGCCATCGATTTGCACCAGACTTTCAGGTATTTCCCTTTGAGATTTGCAGGTCTTTGAGAAACTTCAGAATTTTGATAATGGATCAGAAGTTTTTAGGCATAGATGTGGCATCAGATGGATTACTTTTTTTTTTGCGGGTTTTTGGTTTTTGTTTTTCATTTTCATTAAAAGACTAGTATAATGTTATAACATTATATCTCAGTCACCAAATTCTATCAGCAGAGAAAGAACTTTGGACAAAAATTAAATACTCAGACTTTCTAACCATTTAGAATTATGGCAATTGGATCAAATAATTTCTTTCCTCCCTAGAATGATTCAATATGATTTCACAACTAAATGTTAGAAGTTTCTTTACAGTGTTTCATTGGAAACCGTTACTAATGATGGAACACAGTGGATGCATTTTCTACCATTAAATAAAATCGCAGCCAAAGAGCACCAAATCAAGTATGTTTCATTTGTAAAACTTTTGGCATTTTCTTATATGAAAGACAGACTATTTCTTATTTATAACATAACCCATACAAGATTCTATGCTAAAGTTAGAAGTATTATTTCAGGTCCATTAGTGCTAATTTTCATTTTTCAAAGTCTCTCAGGGCGGCTAAAATAATAGCAAAAATTGAAGACATATGCTACTAATGAAGTCTGTTTCATAACCTCAGAGCTGTGTTCGTGCACCATTTTGACAAAAAGTAATTACTTTCTTTATTTTACCCAAAGGCTAAACTTCTAACACAAGAAAAAAGAGAGAGAGCAGGGAAAAACAGACTACATGTTGAATTAAATGTGCAGAATAGGTAAAAATAAAATAAAATATTACTTACTAGTAAGCCTGTAAATTCTAACTAAGATTAGTCATATATCCACCAAAAAAAAAGGTAAGAGTAGAATCGTTTACTCTTTTTCCCCAATAAACACTATTTTTAAAGACAAGAAAAATTGACAAATCTAAATAAATGCTCATTTTTATTTTAATCCAAGTGAATTATTCATGTCAGCAATAATGACTGTAGTTTTAGAACAAAGTAGGCTGGAGTTCTGTTTAGTAACGTGTGCACTTTTGTCGTAACAGGTGTTACAGTCTGAGACAAAATTCTGAATTTTTATTAATATTATTTTGACAGTTTTTGGTTTTAAACTGTAATTACAAGAAGCTGTTTTTTTCCCTTTTGTGTTTCCTCCATACCTCAAAAGCGATTCCAAGTTGTCACAATATTTAGGTAGGGTGGCTGCAAGAACAGACCACACTCATCAGTGATCTATAATCTAAAATGTATTTGCTAAACAGAATAGGTATAATGTGATTATTGATGTTTATTTTAAGATTTCTGCTCTGTGGCACACACAATCCAGTCCCTCTGGTCCAGTTTAGAGCAGCGCCACAGACCAGAGGAGCACGACTCTTGCTCCAGGATCAACGTGCCAAGTCCTGGCCAGTGGCTGGGCTTCCATGCCGAGGAGCTTCCTGCTGGGCTCAGCCTTCCCCATGGTGCCAGGCACAACTGCATGTCTTCCCCTGTGCTCCTGCCTTTCAACTGTTTGGGTGGGGTTTTTTTTGGTTTTTGTTTGGGTTTTTTTGGTTTGCTTTTTTTTTTTTTTTTTTTTTTAATATCAGGTCACTGGCTTAAACCACCACTGGCACCACTAATTAGTGACCATCACTGGGTTTCTGTCACCCTCTGATCTCCTGCCTCAAATGTGTTAGTCAGCAGTTCTATTCCTTTATTTTCCAGCTCATACCAGATTAACCTAGTCAGTTAGAACTGGGCAGATCTAGTCAAAGTCTCATTTTTTTGGGTGGTGCTTTTGGGTAGACTTCATCTCATAAAACTAGCATTGAAAGCTGTTGTATTCCTCACAGTTTGTGGAGACTGCAGAGCATGCTACTTAGATGAGAAGCATAATATGAAACCACTGTCAGACAATCCTTTATCTGCACAACAAAGTCATGTCTTTGTTCAGAGCGACGCAGTACTCCAATGAAGCTGGGAGTTCAACTGGTTTAATTAGACAAATACTAAACTCTTTTGTTAAAATTAATTCCAAGCTGGGTCTATGTACTGAGCTTTAAATCAATTTTAAATCATCTAGAGTCATCCTGGATAAACAGGGTCTGAGGCTAGCTGTGCTGCTTCCACAGCATTCCCAGAGCTCAGATTACATTTGGACATATGGTTCATGAGGATATTTAGCATCTTTATTAATAAAAGGATTTAGCCAACTTGTAAGGGAAAGAAGTCCCTCAGCAATTTGGGTAGAATACTGGTTAGTGAGAGACAGGTCAATTGCTTTACTGTATGGTTTCATCATTGTATAGTATCTAGTGGGATATTCCAAAATAAGAACAGGAATAAATCAGAAGGCAACTTAATGTGCTCTTTTTAACTTCTGTCCAATCAACACATTATTTTTGTTAATGGCTTAATGACATAGGGCAGCCCAGCTCTTACATACATAGCCCCTCTACACTGCCTATTGAATTAATAAAAATCTTATAATAAACCTGGTCAATCAGCTCAATATCTTTCTATTTCTGATCTCTACCTTGATTACCCAAACCTGCAATTGTTATTCTCAGACTAGACAAGAAATTTCACAAGAATTTTCACACTTCCATTTATATCTCTGTTTGGTCTTCCCTGAAGAAGGCTGCAAATTTTTTTGCATCATGGTGTAGGAAAGTGGATATCATGAAGGAAATTCAAGGAAAACATAATCATGTAAGGAGTGTAACTCCATTCCTACACATGGGAAAAAGCAAAGTAGTAGAGTTCTCTGAAGTTTAATTAAGGAGTCGTTTTGGCAAGAGTAAGAGAGCCCAATTACTAAGACTGAAAAATAAAGAGACACACTTCATGTTGATGCCTGGTAATCCAGAAATCTATGAAAGCCATAAATGTATTCCTGTTCTTTTTTTCTGTAAGTGCATCACACTTAAGTGAAACTTCCAAATTGAAGGGGAAATACATTATGTATAAAAGAAGCAAAAATTTACTTCAACTTTATTTCCTGAAAGGCTAGCATTAAAGAAATAGGGTTACACATGTTGAACTAAGGACAGATCTCCTTGCATTTCAACCATGTGAAAGGAGAAAAGTCTTCTAGAGTTTGAGTCAGAAAATGGACACAGGACTCTGCCATCAGTAAGAAACTCTTCTGTGGTAACAGTGTTTCAGACAACTTCAGTACATTAATACTAACTAATACGGTAAAAATATTAATAAATGTACTATGTTATTAAAAAATAATTTTCTGACTGTTATGTAATTTGGTACTTGGAAGCAATATTTATTTTTTCTTTTTCAAAACTAGATTCCTATGAAGATTATAGATTTCATGCATACCTTGTCATATTGGTAATTCTGAAGGGACATCAAAGAGGGGAATATTAAATCTGATACCTTAATATTATGGTCGTAATTCCATAATTAACCCTTTGACAGAAAATAGGTGTATTAAGGCAATAAAGGTGTAGGAATGAAACAAAATAGATTTTTGAGCCCTGAAATCTGGATAAAATATTTTCAGATTTCTCAAGTGGCTGAACTGCAG
Source organism: Cariama cristata (assembly GCF_000690535.1). NCBI lineage: Eukaryota > Metazoa > Chordata > Aves > Cariamiformes > Cariamidae > Cariama > Cariama cristata. The sequence continues at coordinate 12,051 of NW_009624968.1, read as the reverse complement.
TTTTTAATTGACATCTGAACTCTAGTTCCTCATCAAAGAGACTTTAGGAAAAACTAGGAGTAAAAGAGAGTCAACTCCTCTAAAGCCAGCTGCTCATTAAGAATAGTAATTAATTATTTTGACTAACAAGTTCAAAGATCATCTGAGAAGTGGCTCTAATTAGATCTTTAGTATCCCAAGAACATACTATAAATAAATGTATTAAATCAGAAAAACATAGTAAAATATATTGCACTTGGGAAAGACTGTATGTCAGTATGAATGAAGATCAGCCGACACTCATGTAAAGGTCAGATATTTTTGAAATATTTGGAGAAGTAGTTACAGGGTAGGCTAAGGGTGAAATTTTTAAATCAGATGAACAACAGAAAATTTCCAGTATGAATCTTCCAGACTAGGACTAAAAGATTTTCTGCTATTAGTATGTTTGCCTTCCTTCACAGAAACAATGGTTATAGTTTTCCCCCAAATAAGCAAGTAATAAGTAAACAAAAAACCCAGACAAACAAATAACACCTCCCCACTGCCAGCTCTTTATGTGGACATCTCTTCAGTGGCTGTCTCAAGTTGGGCATTTCAGCAATTCTGAGGAAAGTAAGCACAGTTGTTTTCAGGGCAGCCTTCAAATTTCCTTGACCTTAAGTGATGTGGCATTACATCAAGTTACAGTAAGGAAACAGCACTGACTATGCTGACAAGTGATTTCTCACTTGTGATGGATGAAGACATCTATATACTAATTCTCTTAGATTTATAGCTGTTGTTAGAAACACTAACCGTCATCTCTTTTTGAATCTGAACAATCTTGTATGAAGTGAAGGGATTGCCCAAGTGGTCTGCCCATATTTTTTCTTTTGGTGGCCTTTGAGGATCACAAAACCATTGTTTATCATTTTTAGAGATCTTTCATCCAGATGAAGGCCATAGAAGCTTATGATGAGTGAGGGTTATGAAAACTGGGAAGAATTACTGGGAAAATTTACACAGAAACTTTAATACTAGCAAGCCAATGTAAGTGGTGAAAATTGTTTTTAAGGAAGAAGTTAATTTTCAGTGGACTTAGTGGAATAAAGAGAGATGGATTAAAAAAATGAAACTTTCCTAAACAGCAAAAGTGTTTCTTTCCAACCTGTGTAAAATGGAATCAGCATAAGCTTCTCCATTCCCCTAAGCTTTTTTGATTTTTAACCAGGTTGTATTAACTATTCCTCTTACAAACACATACGCAACTGAGTATGTGGCCGTTATTATGCAGTTAATACAGATCTAAACATATCAGTGCCTTCTTTTTGAATACATCAGAGTAAGTTAATTGAAATACAGGTTTATCCTTTTGATCTGCACTTTCCTACTTGGAGGTTCCACCATTTGCTACATGTTCCAAAGACGAAAGCTACTTCAAATTACACAATATTGACACTAATCCATCAAATATTGATTTAGGCAAGCTGTTCTCCAAGACATACTAGATACCAAAGGGCTTGCAGGTGAAGTTCACCTGCAAGTTTACGAGTTAAAGTTCTAATCTTCGGTGTTGAAGACATTTATCTCTCCGTCCCTGCATTTACACACTAAAGGAAGAATACTACTCAGGCTGTACTGCCTGATTATGAACTGGTGCAACCAGGATCCTCAGCGTGTATACTCATTCATTGCATTGGATTTAAGTAAAGGATTAAAATACAGTTTTGGGTGCTTCAGTGCAAGAAAATTATTGGTAAACTGGAGTGAGTTCAGCCACCAAGACAACTATGAAGGTGGAGAGTATGATGTAGTAAGACATGCTGAGAGATCTAGATTAGTTCAGTCTTTAGAAAAAAAAGACTATGGGAGTGTCTTCCTGATGTCTGTAACAGTCAAATAGATGCTTGTAGAAAAGACAGAGCTAGCCTTCACAGATGCACAGTGAAAGGACAAGAGGCAGTAGACACAGTTATGTCAATAAAACTTCCAATTAGATTTTAGAAAAAGAAATCACACTGTGGCTCGTCAAATACTGGAACAGTTTGCCCAGGAATATTGTGAAAGCTCTTAGAGGTTTTCATAAACAGACTATGGCAAAGACCCTGAACAAGCAAATGGGTCCTGTTTCAAGCAAGGGGTTGATCAGATGACCTCCTAGGGTCCCTTTCAAAAGAAATTATTCCTTACATTTAGAACAGTCCACTTGCTCTTCATGGACTATTCAGATCAGTTTTAAGTTTTCAAACCTTCAACTTTTCTCTGGAATTGTTGCTACTGTGCAAAGCACATCTAATGTACTGATATTTACTGCTGTTCTGCTTTATTTCTTTATTATTTGAGCAATAAACTAGTACACCTTTGCCTTGCCCATTGTAATTACCCACAACCCATCAGTTTTATTTTATTTTTTTTTTTTAGCTTCAGGAAAGAAATGAGATGAAAGAATATTGATTAGTTAGAAAGTAAAAATAGAATTAGACCTTCAGCACAATTCCTTCCATAAAGAAGTGTTTTGGAGGAAGATTTTAGCACCTGAACAAGGATATCTTATGTCCCTGGGATCAGCACTAAATTCTGTTAGCTACATTGCTTTCATAAAACTGTAATATGCATTTGATCTTTCTCCCACAAAATTGGACTCCAACTGTGTTTTACAGCATATCAAGAATTTTTATTAAATTTGAAGTTTTAATAATTTTTTTATAATTAAATATAGAAGTAGTAAGGTTATAAATATATATAAAGGTATTGTACCTGGTTTCACCATCATCTGCCATCAGTAAAAGAAAGTCGATCTCCTTCAGTTATTTAAATAAATATTTATAGATTATATATGTATATTTTTATACAGGTTTAAGCAGATTAGGGTAATATGTCCAGAAAAGTTCAATTTTCTAGGCTTTTTCTAAACATTTTTGTCTTGATTCCTCAGGACTGATTCTTTCTTCCTCTCTTTGAACTAGCATCCTTCAACCTTTATTCTATGCCTTCAAAGTGTGCAATAGGATTTTATGAAAGAAGCAAGTTAAAAGTCTCATCAGATTATATTTTTGTTTATAATGCTAATACTTCAATTGTCCCTTGATCTGTCATCACTGAGCACCGTGTTATATAATGATTTAGATAAACAATACAGAATCATAATTTTTTATGTATTTCATTCATTCCTCAAGTTAACGATGAGCTATGGTAATGCCATTTCTAGCTTGTGCTAATAAATCACTTAATCGCTTACACTGGCATGATGTCAGTGCAGGGTTCTTCTATGCCTTCATTTGGATAATTTTATTTTTCTTGTGATATCTTTCTATAGCAGTTACTTTCATTTTAAAACAATGAGGCAGTTCCAGTTCCCAGTGCTGCAAACCTCATTGGAGCCATGGTAAAAGAGATTTGTGTATGGGTTTTCCCACCTTCTCCAGGTACTTTCTTCCATATTGGCTAGGCTTAAACTCACATTAGCCCCCTGATTATCCATTTTGCCTTCCCACTAGCTTGTATGCTTCATTAAGGTGTCCGGCTGGAAAAGTTCCTGACAGAAATTCAGACTGAAGCCTTGGAATAACTTGAATTAAGGCTCACACTTGCAAGTGGTGTGAGTATGACCACTATGTGACTGGAAGACTGGGACAATACAGGCAAGCCAAAACTATCCTAGCAAGTGTCACTGCCTTTTAAATTTCTCCCTAATAAACACTTAATAAGCATTTACATGTAGCCTTATCTTTGATCTACACAAAAGGCTATGGGCTTTACAGAAACTTTTCTGAAGCACATTCAAAGCACTTCTAGGTCAATATATACCTGTTGTAACTGTCTTAGACAACAGGGCTACTGCAGTTCCGGAGGAGAACTGGGAATTTACAAACATTTGCAATGAGCTTGTGAGAGTACACAATTTTATGTTAATTTTATCCCGTAAATGTTGGCATTTTTGGTATTGCAATGTCTGGTTATAACTGGCATTAATAAACCAGATAATCAGAGAGAAGGAAGAAAACCTGTTAAGGGTCCCTGTGAAGATCTGAAGCAGCTCTTTCGGGCAACAAGCCACCTGTGTCATTTGTGTATTGTGAATTGTGTATTGTGTATTGTGAATTTCAAAAGGTTCTTATGCCACTGACTAGCAAAAAGGCTTAAGTGGGTCATCACCATCTCTCTGCTGGAAGAAAGATCTAAGCATTTGGCTATAACAACCCCAGGACCAGAGATGCTGCTTTGTAGTTTGGGGCTCCTGAGAATCCTTCACCTGACCTGATCCACCAGTTACCTCACAACTTAATCTCTGCAAAGTTAGAGTAATCGGTCTTTCTGCTGGGGTTACTTGGCCTGAAGAGCTTTGCAACTCACAACCTCTTCAAGGAATTGCTGTGCTTCTGCAAAAGCCCAGTGGCCAAGCTCTGCTGTGCAAATCCTTGTATATACTTCTTTCAGGATATACCACAGAAAAGACAACATTTGTTGTTTCCACCCAAGTCTATGCAGAGAGTGCCTTGGAGAGACTCTTGGAGACTGTGAAGAGTTCAGGGTCACTGTAATGTACACAGTATTTAGATATTGGCATCCAGTCAGTCATATGAACCACATTTTGATCCAAGTTTAAAAATTTAAGCAAGTGTCCCTTACAATTAAAAATATGATTTATAAGGAATATTAATTATTCATGAGTAGTAACGGATAAGCAGTATACATATAAGTTAGCAGAAGTGGTTTGTTTAACTATACAATCAATTGAAGCAGCAGATGTAAAACAGTTGAAAGATTTTAGCATTCTCTTTTCATTTGTCCTTCTCCCCTTATCCTCCAATTTTCTCTGCTGATATTCAGCTGATAAAACCAATGCCACTGAGATATAAATGCAAAGTAAATTAATTTCTGAACATTCAGTTTCAACCAGATCTGCTTTTTTATAATGGTAGGTACTGCTTGCTTTCATCTGACAAACACATGCTAACTCTTGTATTTGGTTGGTGTACATTTGTTTTATGTTCATTGTCTTCTAAAAGTGCTGGACTGCAAGTCCTTTATCCAGACAGATTCAAAGTTTGCAAGAATAAAAATCATAGTTTGAGCCATGAACATAACATCATTTCTTTAAAACTTGCCAGGAATACAAACTACTGATTTAAATCTGTTTGCAGTTTTCATTCCAGAGAATCCTTTCATAATTTCAGGGAGATGCTGAACAAAAACAAGGTTTAGATGAGGACTAGAAGCTGCCCTAAAGGTCAAGATAAACTTTACACGGTTTCTTATTCTGTCATGGTTCTTGCTTCTTTGAAGCTTATCTTAGCGCACTTTTCTCTTGCCATTTCCAAACTTTCACCCTGGAAACTTTTATTTATAAATAACTGAACATGTTGAAGTGTCTTCCAATACATGTTGAAGCAACTGAAACATTCTCTCTTTTCAGGTCTCTTTAACGAATATGAAAAGAAGGCCAAGCAGGGGAGAAATCAGAACTGATCCTCAAAAGATATTGTTCACAGAAATCTGCTTTCTGAACAAAAATATCCATTCTGGGTTATTCAGTTCTGTAACAGAAGAGAACACTGTCCAAGAATCACTAGATGATTAATCAGTTGTGTCCAGTTATTTCAGCTACAAAGGACACCGAGGTAATTCAGAACACATAGATATTAAATAAACATTTCAATAGCAATATTGAAACCAATCCTTTCTACCATGTCCCTTCCACCATTTTCTTTAGTATTCCTCAGTATTTCAATTTCTTCCTAATAATCTAGTTGAATTTTTCTGTATACTTAGTAGGAGCGGAGTGATTAAAGAGAGTAATAGATGTAAAGAGTGATTTCTGAGACAGTTCAAAAGATAATTCAGCTATAAGGGGGGAGCCTTGAGCTAGTATTCCCAAATTAAACACTGGCAGAGATGCTTTATTCCTGTAGCACGGATTTTCTTGAGAAGTTCTTATGTGAAACAGAAACATAAACACAAAGATTTTGGAGGAAGAACTCCCTATTTTTGTTTGCCTTCTAGTACTGCATTAATTTTATCTTTTCTTTTGGTCGTGAAAAATATCATCACTTAAAATTTGTCACTGCGCAAAAGCTATTCTCAGTTCTCTCCTAAGCAAGTTGATGTAATCCTGTTGAGTGCTTTGGCAACCAAATTCACATTTATGTTTAGAGTGGTACAAAAGTGAGCGCCACAGCCTATAAGAAAAAAACCCACAACCCAAGCAACAACTTCCAACTATCCACTCAAAATAGCCAGAAAGACCTAGGTGATATTTTTAAGCCCCAAATTTGTGCTAATAATACAAAACACCATTACATTACTGAAAGATTGCCACTGTATTAATATTTCAGATTATTACTTATTCATATTCTTAATTTTTCCAATATTACCTTTAAAAAAGTATTTTAAAAAGTCTAGATAAGGAAGCCTAAAAGCAGTGAAAATGTGACTTAGGCAACACCAGCTGTATAAAAAGTAAGACATCCAAGTCTAAACGAGTCACACATGGTGTTTCAGCATGCAATGGTTAAGTGAGTATCTCCCTACCCCACAGCTTTTGGTGCTTAATATAAAATGGGATGAAGTGCCCAAAGGAGAGAGGCAACTCCAGAGGTGATAAAGAAAGCCTGGGAGACTATCTTAGACTAGCTGTCTAACTTTGAATAGCTGTGGTTTGGTGAGATGAATCCCAGACTTTTATATTACAGATTTAGTGAGAATCAAGACTATTAACTCCTTAGTACTTCGGAACAGAGAAGAGCATCATGATTGTTCTATATTATCTATAATAATGCTAATGGGAATTTTGACTGCACACAAAATACAGTCTTACAGCAGATTGGACATTTTGAGTTTGAGAAGACACATTTTCTCTTCAAGTGAATGAGCTGTGTGAAACAGACTGTTATGATGCTTTTAAAAATAAACAATATTGTGCAATTACTTGAAATCTTTTAAGATCTGCAGTTCAGGCAATAACAACGTGACAACTTCTTGTTTCTTTTTTATCTTAGATCTTCTAAGGCCAGATTGCTCATGATGTTCAAGGAAGTATGCAAAATTTCTGAAGGAAAATGTTAGCCTTTAAAAAAACCTGCCATCTCTCCATTCTACAGATGAATCACATTGGCTTTTAATGCAAATTCTTAAATATTAATAAAAAATACAGTATGTTCACTACTTGGGACGTTCTAAAAATTATGTTGTAGAAAATTCATGTAGTTTTGTACATATTTATATGTACCACATAATATTTAAGGACAGATTTATGTAAAGAACTAGACTGGCTATGCTCCACTAACATTTTAGAATCCTTGGACCATGTCAACCAATGGATTGAAAATAATTTTAATATGATCAGGCTGTTCAACCATCTTCTGGATTTTTTAAAAAAGGCTATTAAAATTAATAACTTTTCAGAATCATTTTGCAAATAGAAATTAGAAATTTCAAAAGAAGGGACAGAAAACAGATGGTCAGCTTTCTACATTTTCCAATGTCACAGAGAGAGCAAAAAGGATCTAGTAAGTGGACTATTCAGATTTTTCAGTAAAGATTTATTTGATGGTGCATATAAATGGTACTGATGTTCCAGTAGAGAGGTGATTGTTGCTTTGGCTTTCATCCTCCCAGAAATGTTTGAGCTGTTGGAGAAATGTGTGTTATTTCCATCTCGTCTGTACTGTGCAGAGCTGGGAATATTTTTGCTCTGCATATCTCATCTCATTTTAAATGCATTCCCCAGCAGTGCAAGAGAGCATATTTGTAGGATGTATTTGTAAAAGCAGCATTTAGAGTTTAAAAAACTATTTACTTTCAGAAATATGGCCTTTCCTGGTGTCTACATGCTTTTTAAAATCAGGAGAAACAGAAAAAAGACAGCTTACACATAAAACATACAAGAAAATACATTGTGAATGCCATATTCAGTTTAAATTGAGGGAAAGTTACAGTATTCCATTATTAGAGGTCTACTGCTTGAATAAAAACTGATCTTTTACCAGTGGCTACTCCCTAAGTTCCTTTGAACATTACTGTACAAATTCTCAACAGCTAAGAAATGTCACAGCTCTCCTCAAGCCAAAAGTTTTCCATCCACTAAAGATCTCTCCCTATCTGTTATGTACAAACCCCACTGTGCCTTGTGAGATTTTTCATTTACTTTAATGGATTTTGTACATTCACATTTGTTGCCTATATATCTCTTGCAGAGCTCCCCAGAGATGACCATCATTTCTCAAAGATGAGATTCTGCCACCTGTTATCACTTAGAGGATATGAGCTTTGGGAATCTGCAGATGAGAGTTACCCATGCCTTTAAACGGAATGTATCCACTATTATGTGAAGTTAATTTTATAGTACTGGAAAAAATTACTTAGTTTGTTGCCAGGACAATTGGAGAAGGAAAAACAAAACATAAGAAAACAAAAGAAAAGCTAAAAACCTGCCTACCTTACAGCTCTAAAGCCCTAAAAGCCTTGCAGGCATCCTCACATCTCATCTAAGGTGTTACCACCCTGTAAGAAAGGGATCAGAGCTACTGGAAATTGCCATTGTCTTCCTGCTTTCAACCAACTTCAGGATGCATCTGCAGGCATCGATTTGCATTGCTGAAACTTTATATGAACTAGATCTGAAGCTGTTGATCTTTCCCCTGTTAAGGTTAACGAACAGCAGTACAAATACATTGCTACAACTCTGCAGAATGCTTTGAAGTGGGCCAATCCTAGACTTTTTCAGAAACACAATTTCCGTTAGTAGTCCCAGTGTATCTTTAGTTCTGGGTAAGAACAGGTCTTTGAGATGGGTCTTCTGTGAAAAAAAAAAGATGCTTAAGCTCTGGTAAGCAGAAAATAAACGAAAAGATAGGTGATTCAGGTATGGTGACATCAGAATGAAATTATTTACTATAAATATGCTTGGACCATAGGAAAATCAAGACAGTGAAATGGGAGAGCAAATTCTGAGCAGAAACATATGCTGTAACCCCCAAAAGTTCTGTGAGCACAGGCAACTAATTTAATTGTAGCTTGTAGCACAAATACTCTGCCAGTCTCTGTGAGGTCTTAGAAATGGTATATGAAGATAGTGTTTTCATCACAATTTTTGCTTTCTGTGTCTCCCAAGCAGTGTATCACTTTAGTGACTAAAATAAATGAGAAAGTTCTTTGTATATTCTTCTTCAATATCAGGTAGGCTACAGCTTTTAATAAATGTAATTATTTTTTTTTTACTTTGAAGTGTAGATGCCAAAGCAAGTTTTATGTGACTTGACAGCTACCTTCTGCGCAGCTGTTATTCAGGGCATTACAAAGACTTTGTAACAAATAAAATCCCTTTCAGATAGATTTAACTGAAAATTATCAAGCTGTTTGGTCTTTAATGAATTAGATGTTTATTAAGTGAGAATAAATTAAATTATTTGCATCAATTTAAATACCTATGTTCCACTAACTGACAGATCTGAATTACTAATGATTCACAAAAGGGAAATTTGTTATTAGTGATAAGAGGATCACTTTTCAATAATCTTTTAAATTATTCAGAGAAATAATACTCTGAGCATTTTAATATGTAACAAGGATTTGCAAAAACAATTATCCAGTATTTTTTTCAAATGAGTGGAAAATACTATAAGCAACAAGCAGAAATTCATTATTAAATACACATATAAATATGCGTATAATCAAATACAAAGCTAGCTTCATAAACTTATGACTTTACACAAGACTATCTTTGCTTTTCAGAAACATTCATCCTCAAAAACTGATAGAAAGAAAGACACATTTTTCCACATTTAGGAGTCACCTCTTTATAATAAACAGTGAGCACAGAAATCTTAATATCATAAAACTTTTTATCATTACATTACAAATAGGACTTACTTTCCCTCATTAAAGCTGGTTTCGAACCAGATGAAAGACTAGGGTAGCTATAAAATGTAACAAAACTTTAATATCCCTGTCAGGTGAAAAATATTAGTTGGGGACTGTCATGAATAAATATGGACTTATGTTTATAGAACAAGCCCAAAATGATATTTTCATTCAGCAAAAAAGCAAATGTTAGGTATAAAAATATTCAGATGTAATCACACTTCACAGTAAATTGGGAGCTTAAAATGAGTCTGAATCTGAGTTTAAAATAAAAAGCTAAATTCTACTCACAACTAACTATAAATGTAGCATTTCTGTAAATTGGTGTTAAAAGGGAATTTTTTTTCTCCCATACTGCTTCAAATCTCAGAAAAATTAATTTAAGTTTTATGATAATGTCATGATATATACTTGGGTAAGTAAAAGCAGAACATATCCTCTTTGTACTTCACCTAGGACTGAATAGAAAGAAAATTCCTAGGGAGACATCTGGATACCTTAGAAGAAAATACATGGTCTTTTATTCTGTCATGACCAGATGCAGAGTATGACTACAGCAAACTGAACATAGTTACGTGTGTATCTATATGCACTTGAACAAAATTAACTCTGTTTTTCCTATTTTCTTATTTGCTAAACGACTAACACCACCACCACCACCACCACCCCCCAGTCAAAGTAACATTTACATTTCTACATACCAACAATTACAGGAAGTTTTTATTAACAAGGCTATCCTCAGTGTGCAGGTCAGGCAAAGAGAAAGCAAAATATTAAGTAGTTTATAAAAAATAACTGAGTAAAGGGAATAGAACCCAAGTAACCTGGATACTAACCTAAGCCACTATCTAAACATGTAAACGTTTCTTTCAAGCCTATATTCCTGTGACACTAGACTTTTATGGTGAGTCTATACAATATCTTCATGTCTGTCTCCATCTTAGTATCTTGTTAACCTGGTGACTCATTCAACAAAAAGGATGGGTAGTAATCTTAAAGACAATCAACTTCAAGTGTATTTCCTTGGAATAAGCAGTTTGGAAAGGGAAAGATCGAGCTTCAAGCATTCAGAAGATTCTTTTAATACATATATTTAAAATATATATACGATTCTCACTGTGTTTGTATAGTTGAAGGTGATGGAGGTTTGCTCCATACAACTGTGATGTAGCTGAGCATAAGAGTTGTGCCTGTGTGCATTTCCAGGGCACTTACGTGATACTTTTTTTTGCCCCAGTTAGTCTCCGCATAGATGACACAATGGACTGATTTGCAGGGATTTTACTGAACTTCTAGGCAGAGTCACAACAAGGGGATTGACAATAGTCCAGGCCAGATGACAGCGTAGCTAACGGGCTGTCACAGGGACTCTTTGGGTAGGACCTCAGGCAGAGCTAGAAATTCCCCCTGGCAACTCCTGCTCTGCTTAGCCTGGTTCTTAGACACTATTTGTGACTTTAGATGTGCTGATTAATATCCTAGAGGAGAGCTGCAGGTAGTTCCCACCATAGAGAAAAGAATTGCCCAAACTGTATATAGGTAAGATAATTTTAATCGGTCTGTAGAAACCATCCCTGCAGGAACTCTGCAGATACTCCCGTCACCATTTGGACGGCGACTTGCCAACCTGTCTGAGAGATCTCATCTCCACCGGAGTGTTACCCTGTGCAAAAATCCCAGCGAACAGGTTTTCTCACTAACACTGTCTCTCTGAGTGTCTGTGCAGTATAATTGTAACTCTCCAGTGAAAATGTATTTCCTTGCTATATCCAATAATGACTTAAAATAGTAAACAAAAATATAGTTCTACAGAATGATAATATGCAGGCCTAAAATTACTTAAGATCCCTCTTTCCAAATCCCACGTAAAATGAATTTATTTTTATACACTCTGGTGGTCTAAACTTGCCTAAAGGCAAAACTCCCACCAGGCACTCTCTCCTGATCCTCAACAGAACAGAGGGACAAAGTAAGACAGAAAAAGTTTGTGGGTTGAGATAAAGACAGGGAGATCACTTATCGATTACTCTCACTGGCAAAACAGACTTGAGCTGGGAAAAATTAGCTTCATTAAAAATAGGTATGGACAGTGAGGAAAAAAAGATAAAAAATTAAAACAACACCTTCCCCTCTCCCTTTTTCCCAGCTCAATTTCACTCCTTCATTCCCAGTTCCTCCACCTGTGGATACCCGCCCCAGCGCCTGGAGCACCTCCTCCCGCTCCTTCTG
>NW_009624967.1:32024-47315 GCF_000690535.1 Cariama cristata | reverse complement strand
TTAAGTTGTTTTGCAAGCTCAGTGAGTTCTCTTGGGGCCTCAGCAGAGGATCCAGCCGGTGCTTGCTCTCAGGACAGGCACGAATCGTGCACAGGACGGAGCTGAACAGAAGCGTGGCGGAAACCGAGGTAACTCGTAGGTGCGTGATGCGGTCAATGCCATAGTGCCGGGGCAGTGCTCTCAACCTGAAACTACTTTCAGGAAAGTATCACATCTATGGAAACTCATCATGGCTCCTTTGTCCCAGGCTAGACTTTGTCCCAAACCACGGGAGCCAAAAGCCCAGCGGGAACAGAGCTTGGCTGGGAAATGGGCAAGTCCCACGTCCCTGCTCCTGTGAAGGTCACACCCCTCGAGTGACTTTGATCAGGTTGGTTTGGGTCCAGATATAAATTTCTATTAAAAACAGGAAAATGTTTATATATCTATATGAATACGCTAAGTCCAAAGCAGTCTGTGGCCTCATGGGAGTGGAGGTAGGATTTGGGATGCAGTCTGGGAGTGGAGACACACTTGTTTGTGAGGCTATGCTGGAGTATCTGCCTTGCAAACATTTGGAAGATCTGAATTATTTTCTGATGGCAAATGGGGAAAATGTTGGAAACTGAACAAGTGTTTCTTCCTTGGCTCTAGCCACAAAGGTCTTTGGTGATGCCAATCTGATGACAAGAGTTATGTAGCACCAGACAACCTTGATGTAGTGAAAATTGCATCCAGGAATTTTGTGGCTGCTATCGAGCTTCCCCAGGCTTTTATTCTTGTGCCACAGACAGCATCTACCTTTCATTATGTACAATAATCTACTTCTGGCTCCTGCAAAACCCATTCCCTGTCACAGCTATGATCTGTCTGTCTGAGCGAGCTGGAAATAAAGCAGCTTCTTCGGGCGGGAGCAAAGGGCAGCGCTGAGCAGCCCTCAGCTGCGGGAGACTCACCGATGCGGGCTGGCAGGTGCATTGTCGCAGAAGCTTGAGGTACAAATGCTCTGAAATGAAAAACAACTGCCTCAGCTCTCAAAAAACTTGCAGCTCTCGCCCGTAAGTGGTTTACAGGCACCTAAGAGGCTGACTCTCTCTCCTAGCTCCTTCCTTATTTTATTTTGCAAAGCCTTGCAGCAAAAAAACCTTGCAGAAAAACTAAGATGACCGCACAGGCTGCTGTTAGCGGGATGGTTATGACCAAAAGAAGCATCCGTCAGGGTGCGAGTGCGAAGGGAGGCACGCTTGAGGCGATCTGGCTGGTTTGCCAAGGGGCACAGAGAAACACCCCATGCCCACGCACACAACCGAGCAGGTCATCGCTGCCTCTGCTGTGTGGAAAGGATGGTTTTATGGGACGCGGCTCTTGGAGTGCCCAAATTGAACGGCTGGGCCTGCTCAGGGAAGGTGCCTGTGTCAAGCAGCGGTTCAACCTCTCTCCTGCACACGTGTGCCCAAATCACCCGGGCAAGACAGGGAGGAATGGCTCCTGCTTGCTGCCGGGGCAGGCAGTTGCAGCATTTAAAGCATCGCTCTGGACAAACCAGAAGGTGTGTGATTAATGGACACAAAATTTTCCACCAGCACAGCACGGAGCAGAGCACACTCCTCCCCTCCCACTCCTACACCAGCCCCGTATCTGAAACCAATTTACGACAACGGATTTGGTTTTAGCAAAGTCAGGCCGTTTCTGAGGAGCAGTTAGAGGGTTCTCCCCACACCAGAAGATGCTCCAGGCAGGACAGGCAGGTTGGCGCTGGGAGAGGTGGAGCGGAGACCCTTGCAGCCACGTCTTTGTCAAAGGCTGTGGTGGAGGGGACATGGTCAGAGCCAGCCTGGCCCCACGCCTGCCCAGGCAGCCCAGCTCAGCCAGGCAAGTCCAGGCATACCCCAGGGCAGAGCTCGGTGTGCCCAGGTGGAGGGTGACACCCCGGATCTATGGGCAATTAAAGGATTAATCAGAGGCATAATTAAGAGAGGGAAGATCTCAATGTGCTTGAACCCCAGTTAATTCCCATGTAGGTGGAAGGTGGCCACGTTCAGACCTTCGATGACGGAGTGATCCGGGTGATACAGGGCACAGCCGAAAGGTCACCGCGTCCCCAGCGACTCTCCGCTCCCTCACCTTCTCCGCAGCTCCACGTTGTCCCTCAGGGTCGGCTCGCCGGCTGACAGCAGCTTCTGGAGAAAAGCCCTCGCCTCCATCCACGCCGCCCGGCCCAGCCCCATGAAGGCGTTCAGGGTAGGCTGACAGGCAACGCAGAGAGGCGGGGTGGCAGAAAAAAGACCACGTTTCGCTTAACCTTCACACGCATGGAAGACGTCCTGCGCCTTCATCGCAGGGTTGTATGCCTGTGGGTCGGGGTTACGTGGCGGTGGCTGCCCAGATTGCCCATCCTCCCTGTTCATAACCGCTTGCATCCCCGTTCTCCCACCACCACAAGTCCTCTGAAGCAGGACCTGCTGCCCATTTGCATCATGCCCGCCCTGACACACTTCTTCAGACCCTAGCAGCTCCGATATCTCAACTAGCTGTAACAGATGTCATTTGTACTTACCTTTACCCTTAACACAACCTCCCTATCATTAAAACCCCATCCGATTCCTTGCCATGAGGTGTTGAAGGCACAAGCAGGATTGAAGTAATGTTTAGGCTTTGTGTCAGACCCCTGCATTGCCACAGTCTGACGAAACTTGCAGCAAAAACGTCCTTTGGACTCCTGATGCCTCTGCTCTCCTTGCTACCACAGGTGTGATGAGTTTTTCCTGATAGCAGAGCCTGCCTGATGACACACTTCCAGTTCATGTTCATTATCTCACTGCAAGTTGCTAAAATCCCTTATGGACTATTTCTAAAATGTGTGTGGAAATTAGAACAACTGGCTCTGATAAATACCTGGTCAAAGACATGCTGATGTTTGGCAAGAGCTGGTCCATTGAACAGATGTTTAATGACGCTGAGATCCAAAATCTGGTCTCCAATCGCTACCCCGAGCCTGTGCCTAGGCTGCAAAGCAGCGAGGAGAGGAAAAGAAGAGTTTATGCTTGTACCCACAAATCCTCCGAAGAGGGCATGAGGGAAGACAGTGACCACAGTGAGTTTAATCCGTCAGGGACAAGGTCCAATATCACAGCAATTGACCATTGAAAGCTGGTCGATGAGACTGGCTGCTGCAAAATGTTAAGACCTAGAGGCACAGCATCATTGCAGACTCCCTGCAGACCTTGAGGGATGGGAGAGGGCCACCTTCTCATGCCCATCTTTCAGGGGAAGGACAGGGCAACAAGCAGAGGTTTCTCTCCCTGCTCCCTTTCCCCTAGAAGTATTTCCCCGCCCCTCATGAATGACAAGCATCACAGAATAAGCTCATATATCTGAAATACACTGTGAAGTAGGAAAATGCTACTCCTCCTTCTACAGGTGGGGAATGGAAGCATAGACACGCTATGGGCAGGACTGATATCCCTATAACCATGTAATCAGAGAGAGAAATAGGCATTTCTACACCACAGTTCATCACCAAAAGATGAAGGGTGCTCTGGACTCCACCGACAATATCGGGAACACAGTGCATCTTGCCCAGCCACATTATTTCTGTACCACCTCCAACGAGGCTGCCCTACATAACCCCTCCTCACACCACGCAAGGAGCCCACGACTTGCATGCAAACCCTTGTCTAGATCCTCGCTACAGGAAAAGCTTCCCACAGTACAGTAGATTGTGGCTGCATTCGCCGGACAGATGCAACCAAAGACACAAAGACCCTGTTCATCCACTGCAGCTCTGGCAGGGCCAGCGCCAAGCGCGTGCGGAGCCGGTGGCGACGGCGGGGATGCAGCACGGATGGTCCTGCCGCAGCTCTGCCCCAGCTGTACCAGGGTTATAAAAATGCTGCAGCGTTTAAAGACAAATTTCAGTTACTCGTATCTTTAGGCAAATAAAGACAAACTAGTTATAGTCATTACAAAAACTAGCTTACCAAAAGGGAATAACCATCTATGAAAATCCAGGCTATTAACCTATTTTTTAACCTTTAATTTCTAAACAAGATTCCAAATGTGATGATAAATATTTATTCAGCAAACATTCCTGCAGAAAAAACTAAAGGTCATGCTAGGTTAATTTGTAACTGGGAAAGTCAGGAATGACATCTACTTTAGCTTGAAACCATGAACACATTGGGCTACTTTTAGAACATTATTTTCCTAAATAATTTCCCTAAGTCCTTGCCTGTCTTTTCATAGGATTTGAGTGAAGATGTTTTCTTCACAGAACAGTTCCTGGAGAAGGCAGAAAAATAATCCAAATTTGCTAGATAACAACACACACATCTAGGAGGAGATTAAACGAACCATCTTGGTTTTATCTTTGGAAAATACCACATCAGAAAACACACTCTTCTGGTTTAAATTCTTTTTTTTTTTTTTTTTAAACCTGCATGGATAAGCCGAGACAGCAGAAACTAGGAGATAATCATGAAGTCTCCGTGAGCAATGATAAATAAATCCTCCACTTTTTCCTTCCGAGATGCGGCTCTTGGCTCGTTTCCCTTTCTTTCTCCAGGAGTACACAACTCTGGGGCTCCATCCCGTCAGGCACTTGGAGGTGTGAGGTTCAGCCTAGCTGGGCTCCGTTCGCATGAAAACGGGAATTGGGAGCTACCTCCTTGGAGGAAAGGCTGAACTGTGTTTTCTTACGTGATCCTAAAATACAAGGCCCAAACCTGGCTCAATCTGTAACCTCTGGGTACAGCTTTAAATGTAACGCACGTTTAAGGCATCATTGCATAAATGTAAGCCAAATAAAACCCAATGGGTCAGCTGCAAAGACAGAGATGAAACACACGTTTTGTGCCCTGGTTTAATGCTTTTGCAGCCACCAAACAAACTCGCCAAGAGCAGGCTCTTAACAGACCAGAAGACACCACTCGCTTGTAAATACAGCGTTTTCAGTTCAGACTTCACTTTTCCCTTATGTCAGTTCATGTTGTGCAAGAGGGACTGGGCACTACAGAATTAACAGTAGATTAAAATGAGTATTTAATGTGGCTTCTTAAGGGTGACAATGTGATTACACTCAGTTGCAAAGAAAATGAGGGATTGAGTTTAAAAAAAAAGTCAGCGTGAACTGTGCCATGCCTCTACTTAAAAAAGTGAAAGGATCAAATGCAGATTTAATGATTTCACAAAACCAGTCAAAACCACACAAAAACTACTGTATGTAATAGCCAAAGTACTTCTCGTAAGTATCAACACTTCATTTCTTTTGTGCAATTTTAAAGAAGCTGTCATCAAAATAACCATATTAAGAAAAAAGACAGTGCGGCAGCTGCAGTTTTGCTGTCAAGTCAGGAACTCCACAGAAGTGTCTCAGGCTGGGAAGTTCTGCTTATTCATAACCTCAGAACAACTGCAACACCCCAAGGACAAAGTTTGCTGCTACTCACCTCCTCCGTAGTGGAGAAAACCCCATAGGGGAGATTTTGGAGAGGAAAATCCGAGTCCTTGTCTACCTGGATGAAAGACATGCTGAACACCAAACAGTCCCTGCTTATGGATGAGAGCCACCACCTCCCGGGCTGCTACACACCTTCCTACGAGGAAGATCCTCTCCAGATATTGCAACCCAGAGCACAGAAGCCCCAAATCCCACCCTTTGTCCTCAGCCCCAAACCAATCCCTGATCCGTCTCCATCCCACCCCTCTGCTCCCTCTGGCAGCAGTTAATTAGTGCCAGAGTTTGCATGAATCAGCAGCTGTTAACTGTTTCTGGCAAGGCAGGGACCGGTGAAGACACTGGCTCTTCCCAATAAACCCTGACGTGAAACAGGCCTTCTCTTAACAGGTACATCTCTGCGGGTGGGAGATCCCAGCAGACAGCTCTACAACCAAAGGTAACTCCATTCATTTACCTTCTGAGGGTCACTTACATGCCAGAGCGATGGTGAAATGATTATGCCCACACCAAGCAGCTCTTCCACCAGGAGCTCAGCATCCCCTGTGAAGTTGCACATCTCGCACCTGAAACTGCACGCGGTCTGCTTTTTAGTTTTGTAATGCTGCACTCAAGCCCTTCCATTTTCTCCAGATAGTTCCAGCAGCTTAAAAACAGAGATATATGTGCAACCAACCATAAAGAGCAGCGAGGGTGGTCTTTCTGCTCCCAGCTTCAGCTTTATCCTACTTGCAGGAGAAAATTCACCCATATTCAAGAAAAAGTAGAAACCAGTAAGGGAATACCCTTGAAATTAGAACTAAATAGCAAAGACCACACCTTTTCAATAAAAAGGGTCAGATGCTTGTGACTGCCAAGCCAAAGAACTGGTTTCCTGCTCAACTTTTTCTTTTTTTTTTTTGGCAGACAAGACTCATTAGAAGAAATGCAGCAAGCTGTACAGCCAGATATTCAGTGTAAGATGACATAACAGCACTGATGACAGCCCATCTGTGACAGCTCTTCACTAGTGGAGATGCAAGCTCACGTGGTCCTGGTTGAAAGGGGATCTTAAGTAATACAATGCCTAGCACAAACTTCTGTAAAGTTACCTTAGGTACAGGAATTTTACAGGAACAATGCCATTCCACTGACTGTTGGAAGTGAAGATGTTTCCTGCCAAGGTTACAGGACTTGGGTAGAACTCGCTTAATCCAAAAACGAACCAAAACATCTTGAATGCATGTTTCAAATACACACTGTGCATCTTGAGAAGACAGATTTACTCAAGTGTTTTGTAGTGCTGTGAATGTGCTGGTATTAATTAAAATGTTCATCTGCTAACAGCAAGCTGATGACACAAAATACAAAGCTTCACTAGTTACCCAGATTGAGAAGCAGATTAATCACCATGATAACACAGAGCCAACGCCAAAGCAAACAATCACACACACTTCTTAAGTGTCAGGGAAAGGTGGATTTCCAGTCTAAATGCAAGCTTACGTATCAGGACCATATACTCTTTCAATATTCTTAACTCTGAGAAATCTGCACAAGCCAGGCCAAAGGAGGTTTATTAGATTGCTGAGAGTGATAGGTGTGGAAGCAGAATTGCCCGATGCTGCTCTGTCTCACTGTCAGTACCACCAAGGCACTGAAGGCATTTCCTCTCGGCACAGTTACCTCTCCTACCGTATAACTGAGGGCCAGAAGAGTTGTTGCTTCATAAGGGCTGGAGGTGAAGGGAGCATGTGTATTCCAAAGGCAGTCGCTTTTCTTGTACCTTTTCTTCTTTCAATCTCTCAGCAAAAAATAAAAATATGAATTGGTTTTACCCCCATTGCGAAATCTACAGGGCCTCCTCTCTGCGTGGCCCAGAAGTCTCACTGGCAGATGAAAGGCAGTACTGGGAGGGCATGTAGGGGAAGAGAAAAGGACACTCTTAGGAAAAGAGAGAGATCAGAAATAGGGAAGGAGTCAAATCGAGAAGAGAAGGATTAGAGAATAGGGAAGAAGTCACAGCAAAGAGGAAAGCAAACTGAGAAACACCCACAAAAGAGAAGACGCTGCTGCTCTTCCATGCTGTGTGCTGTGTAAGAGGAAGCTTAGCAAATGCTCTGAAGAAATACAGGATCTTTGACCCATAAAAAGGCAGACCATTACTGAAACTTGCCGGAGAGTTATTTATTCCCTCCTTTACTATAAAACCCAAGTGCTTCATAGATTGTGGCTAAGCCATTTTTGCAAGCACAAGATACTTCATTTATTATTGGGTCTTGCAGATTACTTCCCATAGCTATCCGATAGAGAAAGCTCCTTTTGCTGCATCGTGTTTATATGCTAAATGTAGTGCTTTATCTACTCATTGCCAGCCATAGCTTTTAAAGAGCATTCTGAATTTTAAAGGATGCAGCCAGCTTTGATTAAAAATTTAATGTTTTAAATAAAGCCACGCAATCTCATTTATTTCACAAATGCTTGAAAGCAGCAGCAAGCCACCAAGTGAAATTTCAACTGCAGATCAGTACCATCTGGAGAGGAATTAGTTCTACTTTAGTGTACTGTTAAGTTTGGCAATAAGCAGCACTGGCTGAAGTTACCATGGCACCAGATAAACCACTCAACCTTAAAGTTATAGGTGACCAGGGTGGTTGAATGGTTGAGGCACAGACTGATCTGACAAGACAAGAGTCTTCAAGAAACAAACTTACTGAGCACCCTCATGATACAATAAAAGAACAATTCCTCCTACCCTCAATTGGGGATCACTTACAAGCCTGTAGATCTGTTAAGGAGCATGCGAAGGGTGGTTGTGGCAGTGTTCAACACTGAAGTCTACAGATTTCAAGCCTCAGAATGAAGGACATCTCACTGGAGAAAGTGTCGCAAGAACCATTCTCTGACCTGACTTCAAGGAAGCCTGTGCAGTGCTGTCTGTCAGGCTGTGGATCACAAACCCCACAGCTGTATTTCCTAGAACCAGAATCACATGCATGGATCCACAATGTAGTCACTGGCCACATCTGTTTTACCCGCAGGTCCACCCCCAGCTTAAGTTCATTGTCACAAATGACCCCAACTCCTGCAGATGAGCGACACACTGCACAGGAAGCACTGAGAACCCCCTGGGCAGAACGCATCAATGCACTAGGTAGAAAGCTGCTGGAAACTGTACTCTCTGACAGTTATAGGCAAAAAAGAAAAAAAAAAACCCTAATCAGAAGTTAGCTGGCATTGGGATAGACACGGTCTCTGTGAACAAATACACTGTAAGTAAAGGCCAAGTAAAGACCACCAATGGAAGGTCCCCATGAAAATAAAGAAAGAGAAATCCAAATTACATATGCCAGTGACAGCCACAGGGGCTCCAATTTTTTTAAATTTTATTTAATCAAAGTTAAGACGTGGATAAACATAAATACAGCACAGGTACTTCAGATCATTCTTCATATTTGTGTACAGACAGACTGATGGATGTAATCCCAATGAAACCTGCAGTCAATGAAGTGCATACAGCCTTCCCCCCACACACACAAAAATAAAACCCAATTAAAAAAAAAAGAACAAAACAAACCCACACAGACAATCTCAGCACACACTCTCATTACAAATGATTCATACATAAATAGGTAGAGGGTGCAAACAAGCTAATATGCGAACATGTATAACCTCTCGTTAATGAAAAAAAAACAGAAGCAGCCATAATGATTAAAATACATTCAGTTACTGATAACTAGTTGTGCCATACAAGGCATTATCAAAAAAAGGAAATTGTGCTGCAGAGAAAAGCTATATACAACAAGAAAATAAACTGCAAAGTTAACGCATGCATGTTTTATCCTGGAAAAGCACAGCCCTCCAATATTTTCTCCACAGTTGTTATAAAAGCCCTCTGCACTCAACTAAAATTAAAATGATCTTAAAGGATAATACTTGTAAAGTTTACTTAAGTCTTCAGCCACAGAAAACTGCAATGAAAATAAATGTTCAGAGTCATTTTCAAAACAAAAAAAAACCAAAAAATCTATTCATCTGATGACATGCATGATTAAAAGGTCTAGGCAAGATACACTGCTCTACGTTCCTGATGACTAAGGAAAAAAGCTCAAGTCAATTTAATCTGCAGATGGTCAGAGGATTTTTGTATTCCAGCAGAAGCAGCAGTTCAGATCTTCTGGATCTTTTCCCCAACAACTACAGGATTCTCTTTTCTGATTTTCTCAGCAGCATCAGCTTTGTAATTGTAAGAGCAACTGTGTACATCTGAATAACGGTGCATACCACAGTAAACGTTTCCACACCGACATTCAAACCCTGTGGACAGAAATACTAGCTTAGACATTTCAACATTCTTAATTACACTGGTTTGTTTTAAATCCTGAATGTGTTCACTCACTAGCAATAAATTTCAGTCACCAGTGTCAATTAGGCAAATGGCCTCCGCTGCAGAAAGCGTAAGAATCACAAATAATACATTTTAAAGCAACTACAGTAAGATTTGACTTTGTCATTCCTTCCTATCACAGGATACACTAGCACAAAACATATTCCTAGAGACCTCATGCTATTTTTCTTTATGAATCTTCACCCCACAAAACTCAAGTTTTCTTAGGCCCTTTCACTGAACCACTACAAAACTGGTTAGTGAATGGCATTAAACCACCATCCAATTCCTTAGCTAAGCAGGCTTCCAAAAGGGAGTCTTTGGAATTATGAACTTCACTTAAAGACAAGAAGTTGAAAAATAAAATTATATATGAATGACTAAATCTAGTTAAGTGCCAGCTGAAAGCACCTTTGGCCAAGTTTTATTTCAAATCAACAACACTGAGATGACCATGCCCCATTTCCCCCTTAAGAGAACCTTTCAAAGGTCCAAAGCTTAAACAAGTCTAAGAAAAATAAAATCAGTATTTCTTACCAGTAAGTCCAACCTTCTTCCTGCACATGAAACAACGATTCTTTTTCTGTTTTGGTTTGTCAAGAGACTTGTCTTGTTCATCAGGTGTAGGCTCTGCATTCTCTGACACTGAAGCTAACATTAAAAAAGTTAGTAAGAACAACGGAAAAAAACATCCGTCTCTTCCCCTTCCTCTGTTTAAGTCATACAATAATCTAAAGCCCATGTTGCAAATTTAGGTTCTGAGGTTAACCATGTTACTGCAGCTTCCATGTCTGAAGCGTAATGGACTCTCCATTCTCAGTAGTGGTACTGGAACACTCTCCTCCTAGACCTTCAACATAGTTTAAGGAGAGAATTCACTGAATGCTCATACAAAGTCCACAATACAAAAAATACCATAAAGGAAGAGAATAATTAAAAATTAGGTTTAAGAGTAAGATTCAGTGCTGTCAGATTTGCGAAGAGAGTCCAACACCCAAGTGTTTCCCCACCAGTGTTACTAGTCCAGTTCTGAAAATCTGCTTGTAAGAAGCATTGTATTTATTAGCATCAGTTGAGTAAAACACTCCCTTTCAAATACTGAACCAACATTATTTTTGCTGAAGGCTGCAGTACTGAGGCCACACAAAATGCAGCGTTTCAGAACAACCTCTACCACTGTGACGCTGCTGCTCTTGCACACCTGGAAAAAGCCTACACAGGGGCTAGTCACTACCTGGGGTGAGATACCATTAGCTCAGTATACACAGACATACTGTGAGGAAGTACACTATCCTGAAAACCAGAAGGAAGTAGGTAAACACTTTATTTTAAAGACACTTTTGCTAGGACAACTTTCAACCTACTTCAATATTATCTCACATCTGAAAGAGAGAGGTTACAGGTTGTGTGGGAGAATACAAACAAGTAATGGTAGTAGTTGCCTGACCCAGGTAAAAATAGAAATTGGCTGGTTTTCCTCAAGTATTTGCACATTCCTTACATTACAAAACAGAAATAGAAACCAAAAAACCCAACTTCATTTCAATAAGGGCTAAGAGCCAATCTCTGCCTACCTCTCTGCCGTTACTAGCTCACAGCAGGACAAGTCTCCAGTGAATAAGGTACATAGAAGCTAGGAGTATTTGCAGCAAAGATGCAAAGAATGAACACAAGCTCCAGCTAGGAGGAACGTCAACGAAAGCAGAGCTAGAAACAATGCTGTAAAGAAGGCAATACAACAGCAGGCCCAGACATTTGTCAGGGGGAAAGCTGAAGACATGTCTGTGCAGCTGGACTCTTGTTAGGCAAAGACCATCAGATGCAGTTCTGTGCTAGTTCTACGCCAGCTGACTGCTATTCTGCATAACAATTCTGGTGGGGTTTTTTCCTGTGCTGATACTCCGATGATTTTTTTTTTTGGAAAGGAAAGGGCACTTTCCATTTTTGCAATATATGAAAACACTGTAGTCTGTACCAAGCAACATCAATGGGTAGCAAAATACCTGACCACCAGCTGACTTTGCCTGAGTGGACAGTATATTCCAGAGGTTAACCTAGCCAAGACAGTTATACATAGTTTATCAAATCCTTGTGCTGGTTTTGGTTGTGATAGAGTTAAATTTTCTTCACAGCAGCTAGTATGGGGCTATGTTTTGGATTTGTGCTGAAAACAGTGTTGATAATACAGAGATGTTTTCGTTACTGCTGAGCAGTGTTTACATAGAGTCAACGCCTTTTCTGCTTCTCACCCCACCCCACCAGTGAGTAGGCTGGGGGTGCACAAGAAGCTGGGAGGGGGCACAGCCAGGACAGCTGGACCCCAACTGACCAAAGGGGTATTCCATACCATATGACGTCATGCTCAGCATATAAGGCTGGCGGAAGTAGGAGGAAGTGGGGACATTCGGAGTGATGGCGTTTGTCTTCCCCAGTAACTGTTATGTGTGATGGAGCCCTGCTGTCCTGGAGATCGCTGCACACCCACCTGCCCACGGGAAGTGGTGAACAAAGTCCTTGTTTTGCTTTGCTTGCACGCATGGCTTTTGCTCTACCTATTAAACTATCTCAACTCAGGAGTTTTCTCACTTTTACCCTTCCGATTCTCTCCCCTCCCATCCCACTGGAGGGGAGTGAGCAAGTGGCTGAGTGAGGCGTAGTTGCCAGCTGGGGTTAAACCATGACAACCCTTTGGAAATCACCATCCATGTTACAAGCACAGCTTTTCTTTGTCCTGAAATTTATAAGAGTTGATAGCTTGCAAAAAAGGTTCAATGGCTTTAAATGGCTGTTAAAGGGCACATTTCTGAGTGGACAGATAATACCCAAAGGTTTGCAAGATAAGAGTCAAAAGCAGTAAGGAATAAAAAATGTGAGATAAGTATCAGAAGTGGTAAGACTTACTAAAGACTTACCAAGTTTTACTAAAGAGCCTCTGTAACTATTAGCCAAACTTAGGAAAAACTGGCACTGTTCCCTGCATAACAAGGCTCTCCAATACATACATACTTACATTTTCTTTGTGCATATGGCTCTCACATTAAAAAGGTTTAAAAATATTTAAGGGCTGCTGCTCACAGTACAACTGAGTGGGAAGATTCTTCTACTGCTGCCACGAGTCACTTTGTATCTACTGTAGTAACCAGAAATTTTAGATCTCAATTTGCTTTTGCATGGAAGCCTGAGGTTTGACTCAAAATCCTCTATGATAATCATGAATACCCCAACCACTAAGCCACCTTTAGATGACAAAGTGCCAGTGCTTAGTGTTCTGTGTATAAGCTAGCTGTGATGAACGCAACAGAAAAAAGCCAGGTAAAATGCAATACCACCCAGTTCGCAGCTCGCAGGAAACATGTTGCAGCCACTCCCAGCTGCTGTACTTTGTCTGGATTCCAGGATGCTGCTGCCTGCTTTGCTTGAACTGATTTCCCTCCCTTCCCCCAGCCCCAGCTCTGCCTTTAGCAGGAGAACAAAACCACTAGCAGCACCAGTACACAAGCTGCCAACTAACCAAAAAGGAACAAAGCTTGAACATACACTCATTTTTCTGGAGCTGACAACTTGGGCTGGCCACTAGGAGTTCCCTGTTTTACAGTGCATGTTCTTAGCTGATCAAAACAAGCAGAGCCTGGATTTCCTCCTAAAGACAGAAAGCTTCTGCTACTGCTTTGCTTGTGCCAACCCTGCTTGAACTTCAGCGTACTCCATCTGACCGTGAGAACAGCACCAGCAAGACAGAGAGCACTCCAGTCCTTGCATCCCTGCAGGCACAACACAGAACTCCGTGCATTTGCTGAAAGGCTCCTGATGCCTCATCTGTTCTCTCCTCTCTCCTACTCTGGATATTTTACATCTGTCACCCCTGCATCACTAGGCAAAGCTTCTCAAAGAAAAAGGTTCCTCATGTGTGAACAGCTATATTCACCTCTCAAGTGCATCGGATCAGACCTAGGAAGAAGAATCCCCACTCCTCCAGAGGAATGAAGTGTGAAGTTAATCCTAAGCAGCAGATCACTACTTCCTTACATTTTAACACTAAGCTGAAGTAATCAGCCTATATTACACTGTTTGTGTGTTAGGAAGAGGCAAATTAAATAAGAGCACACTTACCCACAGAATCTAGTTTTACATCTTTCTCATCAATGTTTCCTCGCTCCCTGGATCATTCATCCAGTAAACCAGGATATCCTACATTATTTTCTACACTTGTGTCATAATCATAGTCTAACTCCCAGTCCCTGGCACTGTCACAAAAATCTGAAGTATCCATCAATTCCTTTCCAGTACTGTATACCGACCTGGCCCTGATAAGGTCCACTGAAGCTGATGCCATTGGTTGAACAGCATTCACCTTAGGTCCAGGTTATCGCCACGTAAAATTCTGTAGCAACTTAATCGTTTTCATATCAAGTTATTTAAACTTAGTCAGCGTCAGCAATGACTGAATTAAACTGTTTTACCTCACTAAAAACCTAGATGAGCACAAAACCAGGTGACTTCATTCAGAAGAACAGCCGTGTATCTTTTAGCCAGTTATTCAAATCTTAGTTTGTATTTTGATTTTTCAAAATAGTAACCACATCATATTACAAGACTGATTGCATTTTGTAATGCTAACATACAGACCTCTCCGATGCACAATGAGTTTGAAAATCAAAGTGGCTGTTTTGGTTCTCAAGTTTTCAGCCTCGAGAGCCCACCCATTAATACAATTTATACTTTTAGCCCTATGTTCTCGAGTTTTAAGATCTTCATGAAGTACATGGTGAAGTGCTCCTGCCTTTCACGACAAGTTTCATTTACCTTTAAAAACCTCCCTGAAATACAAAGCATGAATCCTAACCTGGATGGTTTTAAAGTCATTAATCCTAGAGAAGTGAAGCACCTCTTTATCCGCTTGCAAGCTTGCTGGGAGGCAGCCTCATTAATCCCCTGGCTAACAAATAAGGAATCCTGACTAGCTAATCCTAACAGGGCCGTAATGTTGAGCAAAAGGTACAACAGCCCATGAGGCAATCTAAAATGAGCTGGAGAGATGCTCAGCACAGAAGACAGCTGCTAGAAAAGCTGGATTGTACCTTAATGAGTTTCATTTTAAATCACCTTTAATGGTATGTTCATGACATTCAAGAACATTAAAGTAAAAAAAAAATTCTATTAGCCCCTATCTAGCATCTGGGCTTTCTGCAGTGTTCTATACCTACCAGCACTATCATACAATCACTAAATGCAAAATGTACATTCATTAACATTCTATAATTTTCCTCTATTTCTTTCGCAACGAGTAAATCCAATGAAGACAAACAAATCTGAACTGCTCTTCGGGATTTTTCTCCCTTTGCAGTTTTAGCTTGTCTGAAAACAGCACAGGCTGTGTGCACACAGCTCAAGTCCCATTTACATGTCTGCTTTAAAAAAAGCAATAATAGTAATCTAAGAAAGCTTAACAGTCACCCAATCTTTCATTCACTGTTACTGTAGTGTAATAAGTCCT
>NW_009624967.1:6811-32006 GCF_000690535.1 Cariama cristata | reverse complement strand
GTTAAGGAGATCTTAACTAAATACACTAGAGTTAGTTATTATACAAGTAGCATAGAACAATTTGCTCCAAAACAGACACTCCAAAGCAAGATTTTTATCAGAATTAATACTGAACAATTTTATCAGAATTAATACTGAACAAATGATCAAAGTAGACATAATTTCTTTTTTCCCCCTCCCCTACATCAACAGAAGTAGCATTATAAGCTCTTCAGTCTGGAACCAACTATGACATTTCTGTGACTTTTTTTCTTTTTTAAATGCTATAAAGCCAGACAATACTAAGTAACTTTGATTCACACATTTCTATTACATCCTTGACAGCAGCCTAAAATTCAAATTCTGAATGATGTGGGGAAAAAAAAAAAGAAATTTTAGGATGCACAATTGTGACAACAATTTGATGAAATTCACTTAGCATCCATAAGCTTTCTTTCCAAACTTACATTTTCTAAGCAAAACACTTTAAACTGGAAACGCTATGTTTCCTATGATTTTCAGTTAAGGGATAGCACAGAAGCAACTCTTCAGGAAACAAGGCTGACCCTGCCATAGCGAGTTATAAATAGAGCTTGTAATTTAGAACTGCAGTTACATGGTAGTGGTATTCTTAGTTTAGAAATCACTATGGTACAAAGAAAAGGACACAGCTGAGTACTCTAAACACCTAATATAGGTTGATCCTTGAAATACATACTGTAAAGTGTGAATATGCCCCTGAAATCAAAGCTTCTAGTTCAGAAACCTGTCTTACCTTCTCATAGGGAAGATTAGCTTTAGAGGTGGAGAATTAGAAGGAGCATAAATTGATCCAAATGGCTAAGAAGAGAGACATTATTCTGAAAACTTGCTGGGAAAATTCTTTTCACAGGCCCAAGTCACCCCACACTACAAGCATCAAAGATGATTTTAAAATAAAACACCCCCTCCACTTCCCAGTGAAAAGACAGTAAATGCTTCAAACCTAGACTTTCAGCTTACAGTTAAGCCAAGCAAGTAAGCTACACATGTAACCAGAGAGAGTAATTCAGGCACTAGATGGAAGACAGGAAGAAAAAAAAAAGATAGGGTAGTAGGAAGATCAGCTTACAGAAGTTGCCTCTCTATTCTCCGATATATGCCACATCCATATCAGCATAAACCTGCAGTACAGTATTCTTGTGCCTGACTGAGGTGTTCTACTTCTGAGGTTCCCAGAAAGGGATGTACCTGCATGGGGGCTGAGTTACAGCTGGCACGCAGCACACCCCAAGGTGCCCACACTGCAGAACAGGGATGAAAGTAGAGTCATGTCTGTATTACTCAGAGGTATATCAACCAAAAATCCAGCTTGCAAACCTACCTCTGCTGTGCAAACATATAGAACTTAAGAAGCATAAGCCTTTTCAGCACTTGCTCTTCTCTCAGGCTGGGTAAGGCCAGACATCATTGACCAGTATTAAGAGCATGCCTTATGTGCGTTGATCAAAACTGAGGCAACAAGAGCTCCCACCTCCAGAAAACAAACTAACTATCAGGTATTAGAACATATGTCTAGAATATATCTTTTTAAGAGTAAACATGTTTCTAGTAATTGATATCTCAAAAGCTAGTACAAAACAGCATGAGCATTAAAACCTTTTCTCTGAGTTTCACAGCTACTGTTTGTGTGATCAAGGAGGTGGCCTTACTCAGTGCAGTGGCTGAATAATGACTCTTCTATTCCACCCTACAAAAAGGAAGACCCTGAGGTTTAGAAAAGTATCTGAAAAGCAGAACAGAGGTACAATGAAAGAACTTATATTTAGCATCTTTAAGTGGAATTACATGTTGTATCTGCAGAAAACCCAAACTCTTACGTTTGGACTACTCTACAGAAATATAACTGTACCCACTAAAGCCTTAGCTGTGTCAGCAGAAACAAAGGCACAATACTTACTGACTTACCTTTAAATACCTTTTATAATGCCTACGGATTACAAGTCTTAGCAAATTTTGTATACTATCTGACATTTTTGCCTTTTCATAACAAATACTATTAAAAACTCTTTAGTTTTAAGCTCTGCAAGCCTGCACATAAAAAGAAAGAAAAAAAATCAGAGGTAAAAAAACCCTTTACATTGTACCAGCAATAAGGATTTTAGGTGCATATAGTTAAAAATCACCCACTCAGTCATGTTCCTTCAAGCAACTAGAGTTTGTGGTTTGGTAATTTTGTATTTGATAAAGTGAATTTCAGTGGGTCAACATATTACACTACCACAGTTCATAGGCAAAAGGCTCTTTTATAGGTGTTGCCTGTTTATACACGATACTAACACTGTTCTCACAATAGTTATGTCATAACACCCTCTATCACAAATATTCTCATGAACTTCTGTGATATTTGCTGCAAATGACTACTCTGAGAAGTACAGATACTCAGAACTCTACTTACATGTAATAGCTGTGGCATAAAGACAGAACAGTAGATTTACGATGTGCATTTCCAACCTCAATTAACTCACTTGTTATGGCAGATACTGAAATCGCCAGTTAAACACAAAAGTTTTCAGTTTTAAGACTTTTAAGAAAGTTTATCCTTATTTTGCCTTCTCATTTCACAGAATATTTGGGTTAGAGTAAGTCATCTCTTGAACAGGAGTATATTAAGAATAGTCAAAGTTTTAAAAACATTATTCATAAGTTCCACCTCTGAAAACTAGGCACCAACCTTGCAAATCTTCTGTCTCGGGTACTGTTTTGTCCACAGCCGTACTATCCGGTTGGGATGATGCTACAGATTCTGTTAAAAGTGACTGACTTGACACAGGGCTGGGGGGCAAAAAAAAGGTTATGATTTGAGGCATGTCCATGTTCTATAGAGCATTCCTGAAAGAAACACATTAGAGTACATCTTGATGAAAGAGCATGCCAAAACTTTTCACTCTGAAGTTGCTTCTGTAACCATTTAAAAAACACCACAGTGTCTAAGAACACTGGACAATCTGAATTGATGAAAAACTTAAACATTTCTGCATTCATATTGAATGCAATAAACCAGTTCAACTATAAAAAGGGTAGAAAAATTTCGGGGTAGTTTGGCATACCATCATCCTTCCACACAGAGGCAACAATGCAACACTCAATATGCAA
The DNA here is from genome assembly GCF_000690535.1 of Cariama cristata. NCBI lineage: Eukaryota > Metazoa > Chordata > Aves > Cariamiformes > Cariamidae > Cariama > Cariama cristata. The sequence goes on along the minus strand of NW_009624967.1, from coordinate 28,892 downwards.
GGATTTTCACAAGTCAGCAAGATAATTGTGGAAGAGCTACTTTTGGTATTCTAGCAATACGAACAAGAAAACTGCAGCATGTCAATGTTTCCAGTAATAAAGCATCTGCAGCTGTACACAGAACCCCTTCGATTTTCACAGTGTGAAGTAGCACTGGCCAAACTTCCCAATCCTGTCAGCCATACCGCTAAAATCACAGCATGGCTAAAAACTCAGATTGATACTCTGGACAGTTATGGGAGAGAGATTCCATACTAGCAGTCAGTCACAGTCAAACTGCTCATCCAGCAGCTCTACTATGGAACAAGATAGAGCTGAAGTCCCAAGTGAGAGGTAGCACTACCCCATTTGCCCGATTTGTTTCTCCCTTTCCACTTAGGGATTCACCCTGAATCCAACAGATTGGATTACTCAGCAGTCCATGAACCAGCAAAGCGCTACCAGCAGTCCATGACACAACCAGGGCTTTGGAGTTGCAATTTTAATTGCCAAGAATTCCACATAGGTTTTGAGTTGCAGATTTGGTCACCTACAAACAGGCATTGTCAATTTACTAGATGTTTCCTCAGAGTATAACTCTGATGTATTGCCAGAGACTGAAGTTGAATCCCTGCTTTTATTTTGGAACAAAGAAAAAGTGACACTGATTTTTTTGAAGTGCAAGTCTAAGAGCAACCATCCACTCATTTCTCCTGTAACCAGTAATCAAGCTAGTGATGAGAGATACTTTTTTTCTTTACGGCTTTATGAAGGTTGTGTGAGAAAACAAACCCAAGGCACTGTAATCAGTTCACCTCTGTGCATTGACCTGAATGAATTTATTTTTTTTTTAATACACATATTAGAAGAGTTGTATCAGGGTAAGATATCTATTTTCTACCCCAATTAGAAATCCCAGAATGGAAAAACCAAATATAGCATCAAGCATGGCACATAGCTCTCAGTTCATATGCAGGATCTAAGCATGAGATAACACCTCCTATAAAAAGCTAAGGAGCAGAAAACAGTCTGAACAGGATCAGCCAACAATAACTGATTCAATCACCCTCGGCCTATGTTCTACTACATTCTGATTTTTAAAGGAAAGTTGGAACAAGTATTACTGCAAGTTAGCTTCCATAGTATAACACACTAACATTTTTCACTCAAAAAATTTCCAAAGCACTTAAGTCGCTGTTGGTTTTGTCATTCTAAACAGAAATGCAGCCACTAAATATAAACAAACATTTAGCTTTTACAAATGGAGAGCACTTAGCAAGTCTGAGTGATTTACAAAAAGACATTATATCTCCTTGAATAATCCAGTTGGAAATTACTTGTTTAATAAGAAATCAGTTCAGTAGCACAACTTGTACTAAGATTAAGATATTTTTCCCCTGTTCTAGTACGCTCCACTTTTTGCGAATCAACTAGTTTGCAACACATTATCATACATTTATTTATGAGAGCTCCAGTAAGCAGCTTTCTGCCATTTTACAAAATCCTCAAATTTCTAAGATGGAAAGAACTCTCCTTTGGTAAATGTACAACCAACTGCATGTTGTAGAGTCAGAAGACTAGCCAGACAAATCTCTGCAGAACAGCATGAAGCTGGCAATGCTCCTATTTGAGGCTAAATTCTAAAGACAAATTTGCATGTGAATGCAAGACGTAGCTAACAGATCAGCTACTATTTACTGTGAGATCCCATGCTTTGAAGTTAGCAGTTAAATCTTGCACGTTTTACTAATCCAGGTTCTAGCATTTAATTATGCAGTATTAGTACACTTCATTTAACTATCTTGATACAAATTTTAACCTATAAACATGGAAGACAGAAACAGCTTACCTCGGCTGCATAGATGGAGTCGATGTAGAATCTAAAGTTGACTGAGTTTCCTGGGTGCTGCCTTCTGTGCACTGAACCGGTAAGGACTCAGTTATACTACTGACAGAAGTTGCTGGAAGGAAGACACTAATGTAAAACATGTTACACTACTTCCTGGGATTACAAAAGTCATACAATGCAATCATTCTTTGACCCCCATGACACCAGCCAGGAAAGTCACTGAATCTCAGCCTGTATCACAATGAAACACAATTTTACAAGAAGTAATTATGTTTGGCCGTATTTCAATCACTTTCCAGCCCCGGGCCCCCAGAAGTTACACAGCACAAAATTTTGAAGCTGGAGCTTTACAACAGTTACTAATTTCTGCTAATTAAAGCATCCACAAACAGCTTTCTCAGCATAAACTGCACTATTCTGACATGGTAAGTCTGTTTAAAAATCCAAGATGGACCTGTGAGGAGCAGTAGTGTAGCATCCTAATGGCAACTTAAGATCCATTTTGAAGTTGCAGAACCTAGCTCACCAGATTTCAATGGAAGCTATTGCTTCAATTTTAAAAGTCAAGGAGAGAAGTCTTCAAGAGTGCACTGTGAGATTCCTTGCTGTCAGTATTCAGCCAAGCCACAAGAGACATTTTAGCAGCTCCAGGGAAGCATTCCCCAACCCTCCTTCCCCCATGATGAAGCTGAAAACATCAGGGCGAACAGAGCAGAGAATAGGTTCCTCTTTCTGATGGCACTATGATTAAATTAAAGGGGGAAGAGCCCTCTAGCTTTTTCTAGAAAGTGAACACAGGAATACAGCACTTATTTCAATGGGAAATCTGCTTTGTAGGAAAGAATAGTACATGGGGCACTGGGCCAAAAAGAACAAAAAGTATCTCTATCTGAAGTTAGGAGAAACTATTCTTAAAAAGTGTTTACAGATTAATCCTTCAGCGTCAGGCTGCAGAAATTAAATACCTGTATTTTAAATGCTTTTCACAAACATTCCCAAAGCTAAATGTTATCTCTACTGACAGTAATTTCGGGAAAAATAGGTTAGTATAGTATTTTTTCTGCATTTTTATATCTTCAAATTGGAAACACTCAGACTAATACAAAAGGTATTAGCAAGAGCCCACTTCTGTGCAGATTAATCACAGCACAATTATGACCATTTCATCCAAGTTCATTCCGTAGGTAAGATACTTGAACAAAATGGTTTGCACTAATGCTCCTATACTTTTAGTATGTGAACATGATCAGGAAGCAAGTTGCTGTCCACTGTGTCATTCTGAGTTGTTCAAACAGATATATGTTAGTGTTACTTACCAGGAGGGCTAATTCTACCATTACTGTTCTGCCTTTGAAGATGTTCTTTGTAGCACACTGAACACATGCCATTTGTACGAGGATTCCCATAAAATCCGCAACCAGTGGAACAAAGCATAGGCACTTGGCTACGGTTAGTTTCTTGAGCCATTTTCCCTTCTTCTATAAACCTGAAATTTATATATACAAGCCAGAATTTAGAGGCCTGAGAAGACCTTTCCTTTACAGTTGACATTTGAAAATACGGAGTTTCCAATAGCTCAGCAAAAAAAAAAAATCTCCTAGAAGATGCCTCACAGGTAACTCAGTGCCTAATTGTAAACCTTCCTAAATTGTATCCCTTCCTAAAAAGTCTATAAAGTCTGCCCAATAATACAAATACAGTCATATGTATGCTTTGCATGACCCATACATACAGACCATTCCAGCCTCACCATTTTATGGTCAACACATAGCCCACAAAGACAAGTCATTTCAGAAAATATTGGAAGTATTACTGCTTCCAGCAGTAAGTTAAGGGGAGGGGAACACCTATGCTGAACTCTTCTTGAAACTTGAACACCTGGTACTGTGAATGAGAACTATAAAATGAAAGACAAGCATGGTAACACATGCTTACTTATGGCATAATAATTACAATTAACAATAGTCACATGAATTCACAAGTTATTGTTTAGCCACCGTGCCATTAGTGAAGGACAACACAACTACTTACCACAAAACCGGTAATGTGATTTTTTCACATGCAAAAAGAAAAAAATCATCCTTTCAGTCAAAAATATTAGACTAGGTACATATACTTCTCATATCAATTTTATGTGAAAATATACTAAAAATGAGACACAAGAGATAAATATCAATACAGCTCATATAACATCCTTAGGTTCAGTTCTCCTAAACACCGTACAATTTGTATTTTTTGCCCCTGGCTTGTAAAGATCTGTAAGTGTTCTTAATACAAAAAAAATACAAATGACCATTTTCAACAGTGTTCTGAACCTCTTAGACCATTTGAGAATGGTCTAACTTATTTACAAGTTATTGACATCTGTCACTCAGTGAGACAGTTTTTGGTTTTTGCCCCCGCTCCATAAATATATTCTTGCCCTATTTGTATCAGTTTTGAAAGAAAAAAAACCCTTCTCATTAAGAAACTAAGCATCTCAAGGTATCAATTACTTCATTCAAGATCAACTTAGGTCTATCATTTTGTATTTCCTGATTAAAAATTAGGCTGAAGCATGGATAATTTTAATTCTTGCAAGTTAAACCAAAGATAAGCAATATTACTGAGGAAAAAAAAAACATTAAACCCCACAATCTTTCAAGTAACATCAGCACGTATTTCAAACGCAAAGAAAGGAAAATCCAGAGGGGAAGGGGTTTAAAGATATTTGAATACTTCACCAATTGCCAAGTTATAAAACTAGATTAAACCACAGTAAGAAGTACAGCAGGGTAAAAAGATTTCCTTCTATGTAAGATGTATTTGAAGCCAAATACAAACAAGTTTCCCATTATTTTGTTTTTAGACAAATATCCTCATCTCCTCTCAGACCCACATCCATCGTATTTTGGTTTTATTTCCTCAAAGCATATGAAATTGATACCTCAAAAGCAAACTTCTTGGTTGCAAAGCTAACAGCAACACAGAAACAACAGTCAAGTCATCTGTCCACAGCAATAGGTACTCTAAGGATAAGGAAGTATCCAAGATACAAGACAAGGAAGATGTACAGGCAGGAAAATGAAAAAAAAATACCTGACAGTATCTTATTCAGCTTCAACCTGCAATTAAGCTTATTTCAGCTGTTTGACTGCACTCCCCCACCCCAATATAGAAGAATTTGCTTTCGGCATACAAAGCCCCCATTGACCTCAGACAGCTAAATTTGATTTTGCTGAAGTGCTGTACTTGTAGCTGAAAGAGCACTTTCATTCCTGCCTTTCTCCAGACAGCCCTTTAGAATGAAACTGCAAGAAGCACATGTGTCAATTCAGTTCTTATGCTGGGCCCAACATTCAGCAAACCCGTATCAGGGAGTGTAAATGAACACAAAAGTTTTCTGTGCTTTGGTAACTCAAACCAATTTAAAGATGAAACATTATGCAAGTCACTCTTGGCATAGAACATTTACAATTGCAAGACTAATTAAAAAACACTTTGGACAGAGTATTTCAAGGGCTAATAAAGACTCAATGTCACAACAAAAGTATTAATCCTTTTAATTTTAAACCGCAGCACATTAAAAGAACCCTACCACACTAACTTTGAAAATTTACCATGACTGCCTTTCTGTTCAATAGTTAGCTTCAAGCAGCACGCAGGAACTCAGTAACAGCATCAGTTACTGCTCATTTTCTTATTCCCCAACACAACCGTTGCATTAGCACCTCGTCCCTTCAGCAATCACAGCATAACAATTTCTAACATGGACATAAAGTCTGCTCCAATTCAATAAACAAATTGTGAAAGGTGCACAAAGATGCCCAGAAGAAAAACAAGAAAAGCTGGACTTAGTTCCAGCTAAGCCAGTTCCCGAGTTCATTAACAAGTGGATCCTGCCACCAGCCAAAGCACAAGCCACTGGCATGAAGCTCCAGAACACTTCAATCTCCAACGGGAAGTGCCAGGGATTCTTTGGAAGAGTTTTAATAAAAGCCACAGGAAGCGGAAGATCCTTCATTCATTGCTAATATTTGGGGAATAAAATGGAGAAGAGAGAGGATCAAATTGATGGAATGTTATGAAGTCAAATGAGAAAGAAGTTGAATCAATACAATAGTTTGTTGCATTCAGAAGAGGGCAATCACATACAATCCCCACACCAGCTCCAGTGCTCAGCTGAACCCTCATCCACCCAATTAGCTCCCCAAGACACCAAAAACAAACAAAAAACCAAACAAAAAACCCCACAAAAAAACACGAGGAAAAAAGGGCCATCACCACCATAGAAAGTTTGACAGTTTTGTGAGCTCAATCAGTTCACACACACAAAAAAAAAAATCCAAAAAGAAAAAAGCACAACACACCGGGGAAAAAAAACTCTGGAACTGATGCAAGGGATGACATATGACCAGGAGGAACAACACACTTTTTAGCAGCCTGTAAGCTGCTGAGATGATTGAACTGATCCATCTGAACCCTAAAGCCGCAGAATGCCAAACCAGTATAATAAGCTCTTGCTGCCCAGCTTCTCACTCCTCTCCCATGCTGTTCCCTCCCTCTTAGTACTCACATGCACCGAAATGAATCAAGGAAGCGATCAACCTTACAAAACCAACGACTCCATCTTTTGCCAATTAGTTTTAACATAGACTGTTTTCCGAGCTTCTGTTTGTTACATGTGCTGTTTGGGCACGAAAGAGGGTCTAGCTGAAGAGACATGCGGAATCACTTGTTTCAGCAGCAGAGCAGGCTTAAACCATTAGGAGAATCACTAGCCAAAAACAGGTATTGAAAAGATAAAGGAATAGAGATCCAAGTGCTGGCAGTTCCTGCCACTGCACTTCAGACATGCCTCTCCTGCACACATCCACTACTGCTAAGGGCAAAGGCCACAATGACACAGCATTGTGCCCCAAGGACTTTTCTTCCTCACCGCTCGGGCAGGAGTCAAACAGCCGCAAGCAGAGCAGCTGGACTCTGTCCCCATCTCAGCAAACACGAACAGCGAGAGATCATTGAACAGATGTTTTGGGGGGGAGGGAAGACCTCCCATCACCCCAGTTCTTGGCTCATCTTCAGATGATTTTTGTTTCAAAACTGTAATTCCTCATGCAGGAAGATCCATAGTATCACAAAGCCCAACCACCACATAAGCCAGTAATGGTGGGCTGTCACTGAAACTGCAGCCTTGGAAGTGCTGTAAAAGGAGTGAGCCTGCTACCACAGCCCCGGCCCCTGCTGCGCGCTCCCGCCCCTTCTGAGTCAGATCAGTTCATCCATCTGATGGAAAAAACAGGAATATTTATTCTGGTGGACTGGAGAGCTTGCTGATCTAGAGAACTGATATACAGTGCAAAGGAAGTGACAAAGCTAAAAATACAATAACCCTTTTTAGGGGCAGCTAGCCCTTGCTGACCATCAAGCCTACTGTAAAATAGATCCCAAGAGCATACCCTACCCGTAGTTTCAAAGCTGGTCTCCTAGCTTGGCTTCAGCACAAAACTTGAACCAACTTCATTGCTGAAGTGACAGAAAGGTCTTGGGATCAATGTGGCTACATGTATGTCCCACTCAGCTCGAGGCATCACAAACCAAATGTGGAGTTCGTAAAGCTGCTGGAAATACCGCTGGGCTCTGCCTGTTCCCCCAAGCTGTACTTGCACAACATTCATAGGGTCAACCTGTTACTCTGAATGCAGAATTGATTCATCTTACACAAAAAATACTGTAAAGAGTTTAGGCTTTTTTTAAAGCGTGTTCCCTGCTTTGCTTTACAGTATAGTTGTACAACCAGTTGTACAAGCACTAATGAGAAGGAAGTGTATTAGAGGGAAGTGCAAGAGTCTTAAACAACCCCCTTGCAACACAATCCCAGAACATCTACTTCATTGAAGGTTATGGAATAAATGGCCTATTTTTGTATTAGCTAAAAATTGCTAAGCTTAAGCCAAAATTACCTCTCATAATTTTCTTCTCAAAAATACTTATTGCCACTAGAAACATGGTAGCACACAGCTCTGCAGGCTGAGTCCTTTTCTTTTTCCTACAAATTCTGTGCTAAGCCTACCCATTCCTGTTACTCTTGTCATAAACAGGCAACTTCAGGCATCTGTAAGGCCTGCTTACTGCTGCTGCTATAGGTCCTACCATTTCCCCCCTCACCAGTGCATATCCTCAGAGAGTAAATTATTCTCTGTACTAAGTAAAAAACACAGTAAATTATATAAAAGACATTCCCAATTATAAAACATACAGAGCTGAAGCTATAGAAACACTAAAGCAGGATAAGTTCTCTGGGAACTCATCAGGTCCTCTGGGACTAGAGCCACCTCTTCCAATACTCTGCAAAGCAAGTAACAAAATACTTGTGTATATCCATTCCCCACAGGGCAAGTACTGCGACGCTCATCTTCCCCCCCCTCCTTCTTCTCCTTTTAATTAAAATGTTTATATGCTACTAGTTTCAAATAACAGATACTCTAGCTTTATAGGCTTCAAATGTTAATCGGTAAGATCAGAGAGAGCAGCATTTAGCAGGATTAAACACACAAGGTTTAGGAATAATCTCTTTTTTCTTCCCTCTCAACAAGCAAAAAAAAAATCCCCAACAGCCCTCTTCATCTGTCCTCTCCAAAGAAAAAGGTCTCTTGAATTCTAGTTGTCCTCATACTTCAAGTTTGTAGATCCTCACATTCACTACCCCAGCTGAAGTACAGTCTTGTGTTCTGCAAATACGCCTAAAATCCACAACTGGTATGGGAAGGATCCTTCCCAAACGCTAGCACTGAAGCAGAAGAGACCACCCAAACAGCATTCTGCTTCAGCTGCAGTACCAAACCAGACACAGTTTGAACCATACTGATGTCAGCTTTGAAAATGCTTCTCAAAGAGAAAGCACAGGACTCTTCATCGTCAAAGATCAACACACTGACAGATTTCAGCTGACATTCACCTCAAAGGATGAATCCAATTTTTAACAAGTGATTAAAATATTCCCTCCTCTGTCATAATCACCTTTATAAAGAAGCAGTTCAGTGCTGATTTAAGTAGTACAATACTAATGGTCATTCTCCCTTTGTGCTAATGAAGCAAGGAAGGAACTGCAAAAATAGTAATTTGTGTTGCTTAAAAATGTGAAGCTTCATCCCAGGCACACATAAAAGCAAGATATGAAGCTGCGTAGACAAAAATACATTTCTATTTTAGAGTATGTACTGGCACGGATATCCAATACCACCTGTATCATCATATGAAAAGGCATGTTGGTACAAAAAACAATGAATAGGAAATGCATTCCTCTACAGGCTTATCAAAATAAATGGCAAATAAAGGCCTAAGAGCAGAGCTCTGTTGGTAACTTCTGCAGCAAGATTCAAAGCACTGGCTGTGTTCGAGGATACCACTTCACAGCAGAATTTGCACAGCCACAGCTGCTCAGGTGTCCTGCTAGAAGCAGGACACTACTCAGGGTATAGAGCGCTAGACTCACAAATTAAGAGGAAGTTACAGAATGGTCCTGTTTTCTTTTTACTCCATTGCTCTCTCCCAAAAGGCCCCCAATTTACATTCATTGAGCAGTCATTTGTAGCTGCTTATTTAAGGCATTACCATGTCCCAGCAACTTGCTATGGAGCCAAGAAGAACTGGCAGATTTGAATAGGGGCCTCAGTCCTTACAGTTCAGCCCAGCTTGCTGGTTGCAGTCAGACATGTCATTTCATCTACAGCTCACCCTGGCTAAAACACTACAGCTGGTTCAGATTTGCCAGCATAGCTACATGTGTAGTTACACTCTGACCCAGTTTCATCAGAATGCTTTGAGTTAAAAAAGTGAATATGGCTTAAGGACCAACTATGCAAGCAGATCTGTAAGGGCAGTGACCTCTTTGTTCCTGTAGCAGCAGAAAACACAGCTGCTGCGTTTTTCAAAACACAGGAGTTATCCAACTTCCTCAGCACCAAGAAAAATCCATTCATTTTAAAGCCTTCAATTCATTCCAGTAGGTCTCCAGTTTTCCTCCTGCTCACAACTAAATACAGTTTTAAGCTGCAATTTGAACTACTGAAGTAGAATTTATATAATGACTTAATATTGAAAACAAAACATTCAAACTAGTGACCAAAGACTTACATAAGATGTTCTCTCAACTCACTTGACAAGTCATCCACTATCTACTTATGTTCCAGTCTATTCCTGCTCAACAGCTTTTTATTTTTGTTTCATGCATAGACTTATTTTAGACTACAATCAAGCACTTATATTAGACACTCCTAGCAGAAACTTTACAAAAAGATAGAAAGAGGTACAGAAGTCTTTTCTTCACTTCTAATTCTAAGCAGCCAACAAGTTTAAATCCTTCAGTACAACAATTAAAATATAAATAAAATTTGGACCCTCAAGAAAGCTATGTTCCTTGTATAGTGTAAATCCTGGATGTGAGATGGCAGAAAGACTAGGAAAGAATCACAATGGTGGAAAAAAACAGCCACACATATGAGAGAAAGTGCAATCTCAAGAAGTGGCAGACAAACAAAAAAGAGAGAGTTTAGGTCTTAGGAAGGGAAGGAATATTAGCAACTTTCGTAACTCATCTGAGCCAGAATATCATACTACCAATGTTACATCATTATACCACCCAGGAACACTTGGTACAGACAAAGCCTCTAGTGTTAAAGCATGTACATTGCTAACTACAGCTGTCTGCTCTTGTACTCAAGGTTACACGAGGAACAAGAGAACATTTCAGTACAACCTCTTCACTCTTACTAGGCAAGAACAAAGACGCACAGATCCTATACTGGTATCAAGAAGATCACTGATAATAAGGATTCAGCTTTCCATGCTTGTCTGCATACACTATTAACAGATGTTACTCTGAAACTGTAATTACTACTTGTGGCCACACTCAACCTTTGCAAAGGACAGATTACTAAAACCAAAGATTAACTTCTGTAAAACGGGGTACCTCAAACTCTCATTCACCTCATGCAAATGCAACAAATTACTTGCAGTGACCACTTAAAGTCTACAAACAAAAACCAGAAGTATAAGCAAGTTTTTCTTATTTAATTTCCAAACTTTTAGTGTAGTCACCATACCAAATAAAGGGGTAATTCCATGAAGTTCACTACACTACTGAAGATTCATCCTAAAAAAAAAAGAGCAATGTAACAGGTACATTTTATTGACTAGTAGGAGGAATCACATTTTGTTTACGTGGGATTTCAAAGAGGCAGAGTACAGACAAAAGGAGTTTCATGAAAGTGTTGCAATTCCAGAAAGTTGCCACACAGAGCTACCGGCTTTCACTATGTGATGGTAGGGTTTTTGTGTCAATGACCGCTGCTTTATGCTGGAGCATCTGGTAACTGCTGTGGCACCTAAAAGACTAAATGCAGCACTCTTTATACAGCCTTCAAGAACTTTCCTCCTATTTATCATGTATTTCAATTTGATCCTAAAGCAGCAAAATACAACTCAAGATGCCAAGGATTATCACTGTTGGTACATTTAGGCATATACATTAGGACTTCTTAGTTGTTCAAGACTAACACTGCAGCACCACTAGAATTCAGCCCTTGCATATGACAGTATCCAAACTTTGACTTTCACAAAGAAACATAATTTTTTCTCCAACTTAGAAAACTTAATAGCCTCTTATTTACTACTTATTACCTGCAGCACAATACACTTGTAGGCAACCCCAGTCAATCCAGGAAACTCCAGTCCAAAGAAGTACAGAGATGCTTTCAGAAAGAGCACCACCAGCACGTTCTAAGTTTCTATCCTCTTCAGTGATGACTATCACAAAATCTAAACCGACAAGCTGCCTTTTTGGAGAGGTCAACCTGAATGCAAGTGGAAAAACACAAAACAAAACCCACACGCATCACAAAAAGTCACTTCTTGGGTTCAAGAGAAAAAACATCAAATAACCCTTGGAGTTGGACACAGCAACAATACGCAACAGGGACCTTCAGAAAGATAATCACTTAAACATTAAAAGCACTGAGAGCAACACAGCAACTACAATTGTTCTGTACAAAGTAAAGCCAATTTCTAAGTGAATTATAGATGAAAAAAAGTGAACATGAGAAAAGAGCATGTCACATGTTTCTGGAAGCTGTTTTTGTACTGGTATCTCTGGGAGAGTCATGGTGAGAGAAGTCCAAGAGGCATATCTGAGCAATGCAGAGAGGACACTGGCTAGCCGCCCAACTGGTCATGCTGTCCTACCCAAAGCACTGTATGTCCACAGACAAGCCAGAGGAGAGATCAAAGTGTTTTTCTACCAAAACATGAGGTTGCACTTACTCAGTTTAGCCTACCCAGATTACCCAAGATTTAAGGCTAGAGGGAGACGGGCTCAGAAGTTCCATTTTTGGAAGACAGCTGTCTCTATGACAAGACTGCCACAGAAACCTTACATGAAGTTACACTTGTGATGGAACATGCAACTACTAATAAAAGAGCATACTTTTACGCAGTGCTTGCTCTGGCATCTCTGCTCAAGAGCAATAAAATTTCAGATGTTACACCCATTAGAAAAATTAAACCATCTCAGTAACTGCCTGTCAGTCTGTTACATCAACTTGCACAAACCACAGTTTCCATCGTGTGTAGCTGAACCCGTGTTGAGTGGCATCAGCTGCAGATACTGCTCAAGGAGCCCTTTTCTTTCCTCTAGAGTTTGTGCTATCTCATAGCTGTACTTTGGCATTAAGGTACCTAAGCCAAAGTGGAATGCTCAAGTTGCTCTCCATATTTCTACACAGCCCTATAAATGTAGGGTTTATTTGAAATCTGTCAGATTACAGAAATGCCTTCTTTTAAAATGCTCTACAAAAGATAAGAAAGCTACTCTGAAACAGACAAGACAAGGCTACATTCTGCCTTCTTTGGCATCATATGTTGAAGTCGGCCACTTCAAAAATCAGAAGCTGTGTAAAATTACAATCAGGAGATTTTAAAATTCTACATTCTCTTAAGATACCAGACCAAAATTTAAGGGATGCAGAAGGAAGACAACTCCATAAACTATCTTTGATGCTGTATTTTAAAACAGGTTTGGCTTTATAAACTGATGAAAAATAATCTGTAAGAAGGATTCAAACACAAGATTACCCATATAATTACTGAAAGAATAGATATACATTCAGTAATGGCTTCTTTTGAGCTTCAGTGAATAAGTAATCTTCTCTCAATACAGCATAAGTTTCACTTATTTTAAGCATATCAAACCCAGAAGAGATAAAAGCCACTTTAACACAAGTTCCCAAAATAGACAGCTTCTTGTTAAGAAAACACCTGTTGCTGAGAACTGACAGTAAGCACAAAACACATTATAATTTGTTTTTGTAAACAGCACTACGTAGAATTTTAGTTAGCTTATAATGCTACAGTTCTACATGGGCCTAATGCTAAGGGAGGTCCTGCTCTAATATCAGGGTTCCTAGCTGCTAATTAATAAAACTATCATCATCATTTCTGGTTAGGGCATCTTGAATTCAACTTAACTTCCAAGAACACTGTGATTATCATGCATGATGTGTTGCTCTATTTAGAATTATGCACTATGTCTAATTTAAGTGTTCAAAATTATACAATATCCTTACTGTGGTTTGATGGGGAACTCAACCTAAAGCTAAAGCCTGACCAAACAAAGAGGGTATTTAAGGACAAGTTTTCAGCAGAAGAGGTATAAGTATGATGTTCCCTGCGGCAAAGCTGCATTCCTCATCTTTTGCAAGCACTTAAATTTAGCCAAGGGACTCAAAGGTGCTACTTCATTTTAACCCTAATGCTATTCTAGGGGGTTTGTGTTTTGTTTTTTTTTTTATTTTTTATTTTTTCCTTAATTATTATTTCAGTTACTGAGGAAGCCAGGTTACACGATTCCAAACAAGTTACCGGATGTCTAAATACTAAAAGCTACCACGCTGCACAAAGCATAGGAAAATAATATGCAGTTGATCACCAGCGACCATGCTGGGCAACTGATATTTATCCATCACTTTAATATACTGTCAAGTTCACTGAAGATATGAATATACCAACTGGTCACACTATGAAGTTTTACATTTTTCCTTAGCTTCCTCTCAACTGTCACCTTACACTGCCTGAAATACTGCAACATGTAAGTGTCCAAGTACAACCAATATACATGCATCCAATACATATTTATATGCAACCAATGCAATGGCTTCATGATACAGGTGATTTGGGGCTTTAGATACTTCTGCCACAGCGTTGCTGGGCCAGGAACTGACCTACCTTGAAGATTTTGTTCTTCAAAAGCTTAGGCTGGTTCTCATATATGGTTTATGGTGCAACTCTACAGTTCAGTGCCAGAAGAGCCAAGGTTAACAGTGCAGTGCAGGAGGAAGGTGAAACTGTCTAGTTAGCATCAGAACTGATCTCTAAAGCACAGTATAAGCCTCACTCATAGTACATGCCAAGGAAAAGTACACATGTGGCCAAGAGGTCAGAGTGAATATTAAGTAAAAGTTGCCTTGTATCAGCCTTAACTATCCAAGATAGTGTCAGATTAATAGATAAGGGGCTTAGGAATGATCAGAAATTTGCAGTGAGAGACACTCTCCTTTCCGAAGGTTTCCAAAGCTACACAACTTCTTCAGATGGAGAGGCCAACACACTGTTTAGGAAAAGTTTAAAAACTATTGGAAGAAACTTGAGGACAACTGGCATTTTTTCCCACTGCCATCATCGAACAGAAAATACGGGGTTTTATACTTCTTTCCTAAGCCCATACAGAACAGACTGCATGTACTTCAGTTTCTCAACTGACAAGAAAGCCAGAGCTGACAGCTTTTGAGTAAAGCCTGCATTGCAAACATCATGCTTTAATCACCAGGGCATCCTATTTACCTACCAATACCCCAGGTACAACTCTGTAAACTGTCTTTCTGATAACCAAGTTTGCTCTTCATTCTGTTTTCAGGCAAGATTTGGCTATGTGAGTATGCATCTCTAGTACAACGTCTCCCCCGCTTACTGTCCAGAACACTTAGATCAGCAAGTTAAGAGCACAATAGCCTAAAAATAGCATGGCTGGATGCCACTGTCTCCCCATTTATTACGATGGTACCTTTGTACAGAGTTCTTTCTACAATTCTACACAGAAAAATACAGCCATAGATAGCTTTATGGGAGGCACTTGTATCTAAAAAGGCCAAGCTATTAAGTAGTGCCATGGGATTTCCTCTTTTTCCTCAAGCCACATAAACAGAAATTTGCATTTTTAGAAGTATTTTGAACAGTAACTCTTTAAGTACATCTGACTTCTCATTTTATCCTCTTGCCATAGTGATTCTATTCTGCCAGAGAACAGATTGACAGATGACAGAATAACAGCACTTTCTAGAGAAAGGAAAATTCAGGATAAAAGGAGTACACAAACACAGAAAATGCAATCCAGATCTCTTCAATTATTTTGCTTGGCATATAAAGCCTGTATCACCCTTTAGAATGGATGAAGGGGGAACAAAATCTGCTCACAAGATATTGAGCCTCAACTGTCAGCAAGGTGTGGTTTTATCACGATGCTCCTTCCCTTCCATTCACAAACACCAGCCAATGGGACTTCTATCAGGAAACAATGGAAAAAGAGCACAATATATTCCTTTTCATTATGGTATAAGATCAGACACAAGAGAGAGATCAGCAAGACCAATGCCCTTCAGCTTGGTCTAAAGATGCATTCACAGGCTCCGCAGCTTCAGCTGTTGCATTACACCAGGCTAATTCCACAAGTATCACGTCCTTGCTACGGCTTGAAAAACAAAAGCCCAATGCCCTAACACACTCTCCCAGAAATCTCTTCTGTCCCACATTCCTTTTGTGAAGACAAAAAACCTCCACACTAGTGTTGAATATTTGTACCCCTTACATTAAAAAAATCACTGATTTTAACCCATAACCCTGGGTTTCAAGATAAGACTTTTCCCATTTTAACAACTAACTTCATGCTGCTTAAGTAAAACCAGCAATAGTGCAACATGCATTTTACACTATATATGCCACCCTGAGTAAGTTCAGCAGATAGAGCTACCAGGCCATTCAAAGAAGTTTCAATAAATTCTTCATTTCAGGCCTTGACAGTCAGAGAAATTATGATGTCAGGGCTGCAGCAAGGACAGAGGTACTCCTCATAGTAGACCGATATTTCAAGCATTCCAATTGTGTAGTGGGGGGATCTGAGGTAGAAGACAGAAGGATAAGTAGCTAGCAACTAATCAGGGACTTATTTATATAAGAATGACCAGGTATAAACTTAAGACCAGGAGCCACAGTCACATTATGACTTTGCTGAATAACAAGCTAATTCTTGCAGTAAGAGAGACCATAGGTAACAGTCAAAGGTTTCATAGACACCGAGTTAGAGAAAAGCAAGTGCAGGAAGGCAACACAATCAACTAAGTGACCAGAGTGTGCAATTAGATTTTTTTTTTTTTGCTGTTGTTTTCCAAAAAGTTTTTTAAAGCCAGTCAATTACTCCACTGCTATGCATAGGAGTTTTACATTGCAATCAAAGCACCAAGTCAAGTTTGACTAGACTCATTAGGAAGGCAAAAAAAGTCATGCACAGCTGCCAGGCCAGTCCACAACAAATCAAATACTCCTTGATCTCGGCCCCCGCGTGGTCTGTCACTCTCGGCTGAGAATTTGTGTGTTATGTTACTAATAATACACTTACTGTGACCTATTGTTATTAATGCTGCCTTCCTCCTCTCCCAGGATACTTAAACAAACCCCAAGAAAATACACTGATATTCAAAACAATCCTATTGAGCAATTCTAAAGTTTCTTCCCTAAAAAATGTTCCAGGTAAGTCCTTCCATATCACCACAATTTCTTTTTTTTTTTTTGCAAGTTAGTAATCAAATATTTTTGATATCCTAAAACACTAAAATAATTACTTTTCTAGTTACTTTTCACCAGGACAATAACATTTGTTTGGTAACTAATTCTAATTAATACCTACAAAATCACTTCATTCAAAGACTTAACACCAATATCCAACAGTACGTCATACTAGCATGATATCTGGATAGCATAATCCCAGCATAAGAAGTCTAATGAAGTTCACTTCGAAAACTCTCCTATAAGCTTCTTACCTGATTCTGAAGGAGCTAGGCAGGAAGAACAATCTCCAAACATTTCAGTTTAACACTCAAAACACAGCCACTTCTTTTGCCCCTACCTTGATAACAGGGCAGACTCCAATGCAAGGTCATTCCGCCACAAAGAAAACATTCTGCTGCAGGATAACATTCCATTGCATTAAGGCCTTGATTTTAAGTATGATTTTAGAAAAACATCTTAAATTCTTACAGGGCCTAGTAAAGAAACAATTTTATTCTTCTTTGCAATCTCATATCTCCCCTGCCACCCCATCCTCAAAACCAACACGATCAATAACTCATTAAATGTTTTCTTCTGACAATCTAATCCAAAGACAGCCTTTTGTATACAAAGGCATGAATACATCCAATTTACGTACAGAAATTCTACATTTTTGTCTAGAGAATCCATGCTTCTCTCTTACCTCTCACCTCCAAATATTTAAAACCTTAAGTGGAAAAATATCTGCTTTCCCCATGTAATATTCTGCTTTCATCAGCCCAATTATATTCAATGGCACACACTTAAACTGTCTAGCTTCCTGCCTTGCTCAAACTAATGGTGAAAACGTCAATCCTTGTTTAAAAAAAAAAAAAAACACACATCCAATGCAAAACATTTAACAAGCTGAAAGCTCCTCACTTCTGCTCTCAAAAATACTGCTTTTAAGCTCCCACTCCAATTTGATTATTAAGTTTATATACGTTTCCCTAATCCTTCGCATAGATAAATACGCGTTAGCATCATGAATCACAGGACACACCAGTGCAGTGTTGTCTTAAACCCTGGGCTAGTTAAACTGTTCAGGTGGTTGCTGGGGCCTGCCAAGTCAGCCACACTGTTTATAGTTTAGTTCTCCAGATACAGGATTATTAAATTTCAGACTGACAAATACCATATCCTGAAGGTTAGAGTCCTGTGATACAAATACATCCTGACAGGGCAGAATGGCTGAGCAGGGGTCTTCAGCATGGAGACAGTTTCAGCTGCTGCAAGACTGCTGAACCATTAAGTTAAAGGAAGAGCTGGGCGTTTAATAAAACTGCTGCTTAAAAAGTAGCTATTTTTAGGAAATACTCAAACATAAGTGTTCATTTGTCTAAGTAATACTCAAAAGATTGTCTCTTAAGTTGATCTAAATGGAGCAGAAGATGGATCAAGTTAGGATTTAACTAAGTTTATCTCTTAATACATAATTTAATAGCAAAAAATGTTACTTTTCAAATGAAAAAACTCAGTTTCTGTCAACAACTGGAGAATGAGCAAAAAAACACAACTTGATTGAGGAGAAATAATTTTTGCACTGTCAAAGCTTTGGTTTTGCTAATCTCTATTTAGCTCAAAAGCCCTATAAACACAGTTGGAAGAAGGGATCTGTTAAAAATATACCACCCCACCCCTTCAATTAAGGGCTGAGAAGCTTATGACACATCTGAGACATCCAACAAGAACAGGGAAGAAGGACTTAGTGTTCCTGATATTTCTAAAGGTAAAAAAAAATAAGCAGGTTTAAAAATCCCAAATGTTTCATGCCTCTGTTAAATGGATTTTAAAGCAAGAACAGATCCAAGCTATTTTTATTCCTTTGTAGGTCACATGTAATTAACTGCTTATTTTCTCAAAACCTTATTACAGTGTAAACATCACTGGCCAGATCATCTGCCCCACCCAGACTGAGCTCCACAACCCAGGAGGGCAACTATCTTCGTGAGGAGTCCCTGTATCTGCATGAAAGGGCTGTCCCTCCAGTACCAATCTTCCCTGCAACAGCACAGCTGTAATGATCAACAGCTCCTGAGCTCACTCCTTCACCACATCTTTCCTAGAAATTGCAAGCAAACTAGTTAACAGGCCTAGCCCCACATCTAAAACTATGGGCAGATGTCCCTTTTTGAATATAGCTGAAACTCTCTAAAATGACACTACTCCTCTCCCCCACTCCCTTCTGCCTCGGGCACACAGCAATTAGCAGAAATGATCACTAAACCACTTGGGAAATAGGGGGAGGAAGAGGAGGGGAAAAAAGCCAGTTGGGTTGGCTCGAGCCACTAATTTAAAACAATTTAAGCTACCCTAGTTGGCTTTGCCTCCAGCGCTCACACGACCCACTCTGCTGGAAGAGTGGCAGGAGGCCCCTGCGTGCAGCAGAGAGCACTCAACAAGGAGGGATCTGAAGCCCATGTCTGCAGGATGGACATCTGCCCTCCCTACGGCTCCAGGCATGTTTTCCAGAGATCACCCCACTGGAGGCAGGCAGCCTTCTCTAAATAGTATTAAACAGAAACAGAGTGAGGGGTTACCGCCCCAACACATGGTGGGTCACCCACTTCACAACGTGGGAAAATATCGCCAGCAGTCGGTGGGACTGTGGAGCACAGATACCCGTTGCCTCGCCAACAGGGGAGACAAAATTTAGTCCTGCATTTTGTACACAGGTTTACAATCACTTTTAAGAATCTCTTACTCACGTCAGAGATGTATATTCCATCCTGGCACAAGAAGCAGACACATAAATCCCACAGCACCCGACACGTTCACAGTGTTTAAGATGTGCAGATGGAGCATGTGCAGGAGAAGGCTTTATGAACAAGAAGTGCTGGAACAACCAATCGTTATGCGGGGACAACACAGGTCCTGCCAGCAACGGCTTTGAATGCAGGCAAGAAACATTTGCTGTAGCCTGAATACAGAAGTTGTACAGCTGTGCCAGCAAAGTGGTATGTTTATCCTTTAGGGCAGATTTGCTTTCTACAAACAGCCTGCATTAGAATTGTATACATGTGGTGAGATAGTTGAGCATTTCACTTCTGTGTTGAATAAATCAGGAAAATTGGTCCCAGATAATCCATCTTTCCTAAACTGGGGGGCAGAGGGGACCAGAGAAGAATGGCTACTCAGTCATCAAGCAATATGAACCTCCTGTATTCAGCTTTTTTCCTATTCTAAGCAAAACCAGCTTTTGGCTAAATGTAGTATTTAATAGCAAATGAATACTTAAGTTTGCTTCCTTTTGTTTAAGCAAGTCTAATACACATAAGTTTATAGAAATTATAGCAAAGTATACTGTTCTTCTTACTCTCACCTCAGACAGCTGATCTAGCCACTCAGTCTAGGCCTAGCATAACTTCTAAGTTAATAAATGAATCAAAATCCAGGTATTTAAACACTTACATATGCCAGTCTTAGATATCTCCCCTGACATATGCCCATCTCTCAGCTGAAAGACTACGTAAAGCCACTGCTCATTCTAAAGTAGTATTTCCAGGGTTTAAATACAATCTAGAACATTTTAAAAGTGCTATAAACAGATAAAAACAGACAGCACGAGTGAATTAGTAATTCAGAGCTATAAGCCACTGGAGCATGGCAAGACGCCAGCATGTCAAGACACTGACACAAAGTCATCCATACCCAGCATTTGGGGAGAAAACACAATGGCTCAACATAAAACTGCAAGAATGAGGTATACTTTAATAATTACACTTGTTTACATTCAATAAAGGTCTAAGCAATTGCTTTCCACTGTCATTTGGCAGATTGTTACTCAATTTTCACATCCACTCTTCTATCGTCTTGACTAATCATACAAAACCCATCAAACTCCTTAGACTCAACAAGTATTAGGGCCGTGAGTATTTCTTTCCAATTCCCTGAAGCAGCTGTATATAAACATAAGCGTTCTTATAAAAATCAGGAACTACTTAGGGAAGTAAGAAAATACATTCCCCATTCTGAAGGCATTGTTCTGTATGTGGTCTCATCTAACATACTTGTCAAAGACACAAAAAGGATGACAAAAGAAAGTCTTCATTCTCATTAGAAACCCCCTGCTCCCTGCCTCACTGCTTTCTGCTTTCCTCCCTCTCACCCTATCCCATGCATCCATGGCAAACTGTATTCTTCCTGTTCCTGAAGACCTTTCAGATGCAGAAAGTGTCACCAAAAATACCATATATTATAAACCTGGTACAGAAACTGAAAACAATCTTCCCTCAAAGAAAACACCTGTTATCATTGGGCAATACAGGATTAAAAAGAGATTCTGACCCATTCCAAAGAAAAAAAATCTCCACACACCCCCCCCCAGCCCTTTTATTTTTTTTTTGCTGGAAGGGTAGTAGCTGCAACACAGAGCAGTAACAATTTTCCTGCCTGTTGTTTCTAAGAGCTCTGACAGACCCAAATGCTCTGCAAAACTGATTAAAAAGAGAAAAATTGCCATGGTTTACATAGTTTTTACATATCTTTGTTCAAAATGCTAAAGATCCATGAGACATTCACTTCATCAAGAACAAATATACAGACAACAGCACAGCAGTCTTCAGTGATACAACAAAAGACAATTTAAGACAAATGACTTGGAGCCAATGCTATCACTGAATAATCCCATAGCAGCTGTCATAATTAGTTAGCTCAAATCTCATCAGAATCAGAGAAGTTAGAGTTAAAATCGAGCTCTCTTCCTGTAACATTGTGTAACTCCAAAACAGCAGCATTATCCTCGCTATTTTAGAATTAACATTTCTCCATAAGATAAGGTGGAACGACTCGATCCTTCCACGCAAAAAAAACCCAGTGCAAGCCAACAGATGACAAAAGAAACTCGGTCAAGTTTGAGCTTCTCAACACCTTATTTCCTGTCTAAAGAGCCCTTTTGTTCTGCTTCCCTGCATAAATGTTAATATTCTGCCATCATTAGAAAACGAAACAATGAAAAAAAGCCCCACGCACATGAACTTCACTGCCCCAGAGGGCGAAATAACGCCACACGACGCGATTAGAACCGGAAAATTCCTACCAACAAAATCTCCACAATTTTCTGTTTGCTTCACCCCAGATTAACTTCACTTGAAGCTGTACTTCGGCGCAACCTAGCCTGGACGGGGAACCCCGCCTCCCTCGCCTCTATTGGTCAAGACAAGGAAGCCCCGCCCCGCCAGCCAGGTTCCGCTCCCCGATTGGCGGAGCGGCGTATCCATTATTTAAAGAACTTTTCCTTCCTAGTAGGTTAGGCTGAGCCGGTTAGAACACCCTGAGCAAGCTGGTTCTTAAAGGGACAGGACGCCGCTCCCGGCTGTGACAAACTACCACCCCGAGCGAGCGGCGGCGGGGCGGCACCATCCC
>NW_009624967.1:0-6699 GCF_000690535.1 Cariama cristata | reverse complement strand
CTGGAAACACTTCTCCCGCTGCAATTACACAACTGCCGCTTGCTTTACTTGGAGGGTAAAATTAGATGTGGGTTTTGAGCCCACCCACTCTTTAGGAGTGACTGGCGTTACCCTGAGAAGCCGGCCACACTATATAAAATAGTAACCCCGGCAAAAAATACATTGGGTTGCCGGTTCCAAAGACTCTTCTACCAATTTAAAGCATGAGTCAGCAGAAGAGGAGCGCCGCAGGAAGTGACTGTCTCCATCTCACAAGGTACCATGGCTCCTGCCAGAAACTTTTCATGCTTATTCAGGCTCCACTTGACTAAACACATTTGCAAGATACTGCTCACGTTTTGACAACCAACAGCGTTTCTCACAGCACAGCTTCCTCTTAACACTACGCAAAAACCTGTCGTTTAGATTAAAAGTGTTTCTTTTTCCTCAGTGTAAACACTGATGCAGTTCTCTACCCATCTATCAAGTGAAAAGCCTGGAACATGCAAGAAGAGTAAAAACAAAACAAGGCTTAATAAATATTTCACAAGCACAGATATGACACCTCGTTTGAGAAAAACCTTGCCCCATCCCAAACAAGCAACACAGGGAAGAGCCAGCACACAGTCAGTGTTCCCTCCTGCGCCCACAAAATACCATCATAGTTACACAAGACTTATCTGATTAGCAAGGCTGCTTTATATGAAGCATTTTCATGTGTTTAGTGTAAAATAACTAAAAATATTAAGCTAGAGGAAGATATAGCACTTGTCAGCATAAGCATATTTGGGTTGGTTTTGTACTGTGCAGGGGCAGAGAGGAAAAACTCCTCCTTGTTTCTGGTTCTTAACCACCTTTCCTCTAGCCAGCGCTGGAGCAGCCTGCCTCCCCTTACTTCACCTACCACCTACACCACAAAATGGGTATCTGTTTTAACTTTCTTAATGCAGATTAATCAAGTCCAAGACAGATTAGCATACTGCTTTAGTGCAAATACCACCCAACCTCAGGAAAACATTTACAGCTAAGTACTCCCTTGAGCTGTGATACATACACCAAAAAAGCTTAACACACACCTTCAGGAAGGACATTTCATTCCTCCAAAATGGTCACATAGCACATTTTGTGTTACCTTCTGTTTTAGAGCAATCTATCACACTACAAATCCAAATAGGACCAAAAAGCAGCAATTCGTACAGTTGTAAGTATGAAACACTACAAGAACAGAATTAACAAGATTCACATAACTTCCCCTACAGAACCTAAAATATAAGCTGAAAGAACCAGACCTTAACCCTTGCAGCTGAATTCAGTGCCTGCAAGACTCAGTCCTGCTAGAAGTTAATCAGGTCCCCTGATGATAACTGTGAGGCCATACTTAACATGACATTTTTTTGACCAAATGTTATTTAAGCAATCAAAACCAAGAACATAGTTCATGCAAATAAAACATACCAATAAAGCACCCTCTATCTCAGTAACCAGTCATCGAAAGCTTCAACGCAGAATACACTAACTTTAGGCCCACAAGAACAGCGAAAGTCATAAATCTTATCAACCAACCTACCTAGTGCTAGAGGAGGACATTACAACTCATTCAGTGTTATTGTTTAGGTACTTTCAAAAAGGGAGGAAAAAAAACAAACCAAAAACACCCCAAAAAACAAACCCCAAAACTCTCCAGCTCTATATGCTACCACAGAAGTCTAGCCACTTTGCAACTGCAATGGTGATGAAAAATAATTTTTATCATCAAATGTCCCACATTTCAGTTCATGCTTCTGTTACACAAGCAACTAGCAGCCTCTTATCACTACAAGGGAGAAGCCTCATCTCTTTTTCTCCCCACCTTTCCCCTCCCAGTCATGCAGTCTGTCCAACTCCCTCAGCCCAGCTCTGGTGCTCATCAGACCTTTCCACCTGTCTCCAAGTCACTGATGTGGCAGACGTTTGGCCAGCTTCTGATAAACAAGAGCATGGCTTACCCCAGAGCATAAGGGGAACGGCAAAGCAGATTCTCCTCCATTTAGCACTGACCTCCTAGATTTGCTTACCTCATCCCATTTAAAACAAACCAAACAAAGACCCACACACAACACCAAACTATCATAATAAGAATGCCCCAAGAATAATTTGCTATCCTCACAGAAGTAAAGATACCATTAAAATAAAAAATCTACAAAGTGGGATATCTGACCTAGGTTCGCAGTTGACCCTACCTCACCGGACTGAAAATCGTGAGTAAACACATCTGTATCTAGATGTTGGGAAACGAGACATTAAAAAATTGCTATTCAAGTTATTATCCCATACTGAAGGAGACTCAGTAAAACTAGACATTAAAAAGGCTAATTTATAAGCTCAGTTGCTGCACATAAGCCATCTATTTTCCCTGTACACACATATTTTGGAGAAAATGCAGAGGCACCATTTTAAGGTCCAGGCTCAAGTTATGCCTTTGCTACTCTTACAGTATCTGTGGCAATGCAGAAAAAAACCCACAGAAACAGCAGATTGAAGCTGCAAGTACATTAGGCAGGGAAGCTTTGATAGCAGTGTAAAAGAGATTCAGCTTGCTGCCACCAAACTTTGCACTGAGGACAGTTAAGAGAAAGCACTTGACTCTCATTTGACTATTGTAATCATGGAGGAGCTAAAAGGCCATTTGTTCTGTAATCTTACACATACAGAAGACAGCAAGTTCGGAGGACTTGACAGCTCAAGAGATCAAGAACAGATCCTTTCATCTTTAAGTCACCAGTTCAAACAGAGACCAGAATAGTAGCGATCAAAAGCTACATGTGATGGCTGTTCGGGGATTAGATGAAGAGATGGTTACTTGCCGTCCAGTTCCCAACAGATCAGCATGAATCACAAGAGCTTTCTTCACAATTCTGCACCTGTTTTTCACAGTCTTGAATATATTATACCTCCTGGTTTCTGTACACATTAATAAGTAGCAAAGCAACTGAACTGCTGCGTACACATACTGAACTTGCATTATAGAAAAGGACTTTACCCTCTAGTTGTCAATTATGTCAGCACTACAGCATGTGTTGACTTTTTTATTATTTTTGAATTATAGCTCTGACTTTTAGCTTTTTTATTATTAGAGACAGTTTTAGAAGTAATATTTACCTTCCCATTCCTTTCACACCTTCAGATGCTGCAATTCTGTTTAGAAACAATAGTTCTCAGAAGCTTGCTGTGGAAGATACTTTTGGAAACATATTGATTTTAAAAGCACATTAGTATAGGAATTTCAGAACTTTGGCATTTGGGAAATGATTTTGAGACATAAGTAATAATTTTTTATCAAACCTAAACCACATAAAGTTCGTGAGGGCCATGTCTACACAAGGACAGGAGGAAAAAATTCCCTGTG
Source organism: Cariama cristata (assembly GCF_000690535.1). Lineage (NCBI taxonomy): Eukaryota > Metazoa > Chordata > Aves > Cariamiformes > Cariamidae > Cariama > Cariama cristata. The sequence continues at coordinate 3,335 of NW_009624967.1, read as the reverse complement.
TGATGAAAGAAACATTCTTTTTCATATCCTTATACATTCTTCGATACATCAGTGTGCTGTCTCTAGAAAGTCAGTTAGCAATAGCTCCTTTCCAACCCGACTTTAGTTTTAGAAGTCCACAGAAGTACCTGAAATTTCCAGGCTGCACAGCAAAGATGAAAACAAGTTCAGAGTATACGTTGACTGAAGATTCTGAAGCGCAGGTTCATTGTCCTGCTATGAACACCACTATCAAAAACAATCTTCTACACAACCCCAGTAATACATAGTTTGGTAGTTCTTAGTAGCATATTACTTCCCAAGAATGAAGTTGCTGATGAAAAGCCAAGATCTTCAAGCCTAGAAACTTCAGTATCCTTAGGAGTAACTAAGGAGGCCCTCACATACAAAAAATTCAACTTGCTATTCCAGGACTCTAGAGAGAACAACATACCAGACTGATGAGATTTCAGTAATCTTCAAGAACTTTGAGATTTCTCTTGCTGCTCTCAATCCAAGATGTGCTACTGCACTGCAATAATCAAATCTGGAAACAACAGAGGTGCATGTGGTAAATACTGGGTTTTCATCAGAGAGGAGCGGTTAGTTGTCTGGACAGCAGTACAGATACACCAGACAAACACATTCCCCTGGAAGTTTTAGCAGCTACCTCAAACCACCTAGAGCTTAGCTACCCAGAGAACTCATTATTAAAAGTTCATCCGTATGTTAAATTCCAACTGCTTCCTTCTGTGTCAGGAATAAGCCATTAGAGAATCACTTCAATTCCTGCCCCCTGTTATCTCCTGGCCTATAAAGCTGCACAGCCATAACAGGTCTCACTCACTCTCAGCAGCTGCCATGTTGGTTTGGTTTTAGGGTTTGGTTGTGGTTTTTTTCCTGTTATTGTTTTTTTTTGGATTTTGTTTGTTTTGTTTTTTAAATCAGATCACAGAATTATATCTTGTACAGCTGCACCATCAAGGCCTCCACTGATAGATGGCAACATCACTTGCTTCAGTCAGAGTCCTTGAGAAAGGATCTAAGCATTTTAAAAGACTTTTCCTTGACATCAGATATCTCTTGGGTGGGAAAAAAAAAAGTGTACTACAGTTCCCATTGAATTCAGCATGGTCCAAGTACATTTATATGTAATCTATAATACTCTTTGTAGCTTAAATCAAGTATCTTGAATGCAAGTCATAGCCCATTCAATGTTTAAAAACAAACAAAAAAATAGCTGCATAGTTATTAGCTGCCAAGAAAATGGAGCCAGAAGTTTGTATACTTACAATTCTCTCAGAAATCAGACTGATTAATATAGCTGTTACAAAAGGACACACTCTCACAGAAACAGGGATTACCTTTATCTGTAACCATAGTAACTTTTCAGTAGTTTGTGTTAACGCTACTCTCCTTCTGATAACTTGCCACTATCTCTTTCAAGCTATTTGTATAAGGTTTTGAATGTGCCATCTGAGACCATAAAGTAACAAGTTGAAAAGTAAACTTACATTCTTAGATCACACTCTTAAAAGTATATTATGTAACATACAATGTTGATGATTTTTGACATAAATTAATGATTAGTGTGGAAGTACATTTATTTTAATCTGTTATTATTTTAACATGATTCATAGTTTTGTAAGACAAAAAGAATATTTTAAGAGGTATCCTATGAAATACATACAGGAAACAGTTTCTTCAGTAGTGAAGAATTTCTTCTCCTCTATCTGGAAAATAGTAAACCCAAGGAATTATGCCACTGATCACAGAATGGTCACGGTTGGAAGGGACCTCTGGAGATCATGTAGTCCAACTCCCCTGCCAAAGCAGGGTCACCTAGAGCAGGCTGCATAGGATTGTGTCCAGGCACGTTTTGACTATCTCCAGAGAAGGAGACTGCACAACCTCTCTGGGCAACGTGTTCTAGTGCTCTGCCACCCTCAAAGTAAGTAAGTTCTTCCTCATATTAAGATGAAACTTCCTGAGTTTCAGTTTGTGCCCATTGCCCCTTAACCTGTCGCTGGGCACCACTGACAAGAGTCTGGCCCCATCCTCTTGACACCCACCCTTAAGGTATTTGTAAGTATTGATGAGATCACCTCTCAGTCTTGCTCTTCTCCAGGCTGGACAGACCCAGTTCCCTGAGCCTTTCCTCATAAGGATACGTCAAAGACTTTGATATTCAGTGTCATTAGGAACAAAAATCCTCCCAAAACACATTTATTTTGTCCTGAACAAATATATGACAGATCAGAAGAGAGCCAGTCCCCTTGTTCTAGGTTAGGTGATAATTAATGTAAAGAACAGGTGTAGATGTCACAGCACTAGATAAATCAGGCAGAATTCAGAGAGCAAAGCTGTAAATGTTGAAGGAATGACAGGAAAGAGACTAAGGAAGGAATTGATATATTTGCTTCCTCAATTGTTGAGTTACCATCACCTACAGTTCAGAAGAGGATTAGCGCTCTGTGAAAGAAATTATTTAAGATGACATCAGACAAACAAAATCATCTGCTTAGAAGCAAGAGGAGGAAGAGAATAGTTTCTTCTTTCCCTCCCCCCCCCCAAAGTTCATAGGGAAGCTTACCAAGCTGCACCCTCCTCTCTTCAGTGTACACAGTTTGGCACAGTTAAGATGTGACCATAGATCCTTAGAAGAATGAAAGAAACTCAGCACACTCTTTACTCCCCATAACTCTTATGCAATGACATCTATTCTAGGACAAGTCTGGACAAACATCCAGGGAATGGACTTCAGAACACAACAGTGCACTTTAAGTAAGTCTGCACAGGGGGAGAAGTAACTACTGTCAGTTTTGTCAAATGCCTCCACATTACATCAGCACATTTGGTGGAAGCTTCTCTATTTCGTCGTTGTTGCTGTTGTTATTAGCAGTAAGATAATTAGTGCTTTTATTTTTTTAAGACTCCCTCATCCTAACATCCTGTGGAAACAAGAGTGGGTGTTCACAGACCTTATCTATCACTCCAGGCTTTTCGCAGAGCCTAGAAGGAGGTAAGTTTGGTTAAATTTCACAGGGTTCCTCAGTGAACGAGAACACCAACAAAAAGAACTTTTTGTACGATAGAACGCAAAATTATGACAGACTGTGTCGGCTTAAACCCTTGGTTTAATTGGAAGGGTGCCACGACACAAACTGCATGTTGCTTCCTGGATACTCCTGTCCCCAAAGCAGCCAAAACCGCTGCACTGAACTTATCCGAGGAGCAGATACGCACGCTGACTGCAGCAGCCACCGAACAGCCCCGGCCCGGCGGAAGGCCCCAACGCAGAGCCGACGGGGAAGCCCTCCCGCTTACAGGGCACCGCCGCTAGTTTAAGCCCCATT
>NW_009624966.1:45230-55972 GCF_000690535.1 Cariama cristata | reverse complement strand
TCACTCCTCTCTCCAGCTGCAGTTGCACACGGTTGGGTTTTTTCCGTCCCCTTCTTAACTCTCTTATCCCAGAGGCACTACCACCGTTGCTGACCGTCTGAGTCAGCTGGCATTGGCTCTGTCAGACATGGGGGAAGCTTCTGGCAGCTTCTCACAGCAGCCACCCCTGTAGCCCCTCCAAAAAAGAAACCTTGCCACACAAACCCAGTATAGGTGCAGAGTCACGTAGCTGCACTGTAAGGCTTTCCTCTCCCTGTACATAGAGGCATGGGAGTTGTCAGTTATTGTCCCAAGCTGTTGTCCCAGATACTGTCCCAAGGCTGGGTCCCAAGACCGGGGGGTCTCCTGCCTGAGCAGCGTGTGCTCCAGGCACCAAAGAACAGAGACATACCTTTAGAGTCAGGTGTGTTGTATTTGCAGAACCGAAGGTATCACAACCAAGATAGGACCTTGGTTATAGGTGCAGGTAAGACTTTTGTTGTTGCATTAATTTCCTGTGGCAACGAGTTCCGCAGGTTAATGAGATGGCTGTTGCACGGAGCGGTGTTACATGCGATCTGGCAACAGGAAGCGGGGCTTTACTGAGCGCAGGGGCAGCCTTGCTATACGTGCTGTACATGCTGTCTTTAACTTCTCTTCAGCTCAGGGCCAAACCAGCAGGTTCTTGTGTTGCAGGTTGTGTTTGCAGCTGCAGTCCTGCACAGGGAAGTGCCTGTCAGTTAAGGTATTGTTGTGCTTTCATGTGGTGTAAGACAGCGCAAGATTTATTGGTGACAAAAGCATGAATGCTAGAAGCCTTGATTTATTGAAGAAGGGGGAGAGGAAACGTGTTGCAGCCCATGCTGGTTAGTGTGGTGTGTCTGAGATGAGCTAGCACACACTGTGAAAACTGCCCTGCTCCTCCATGAGGTGCTCTGGCTCATCTGGTGATACCATGAGGTACACCCACACCTTTTCCAGGGGTTGACGTTCCACTGACCATCTTGCAGATGCGTTGAGGAAAGGGCTTCTCCTAGGTGCACAGACACAAAGACTCAGGCTTTTGGGAACAGACAGGTGCCCCATGAGCTTTGGCTCCCTTGTATGGTGGAGGTGGGAGATACAGAGGACTGGAATGCAGCATGAGAAACCTGGACTGTTTTCTCACTCTGTCCCACTGTTTTGGTTTACCCCAAACAAGTCCTTTCCTTTTCCTGTGCCTCAGTCTCTCTATCTTTAAAGCAGTACTAATAAACCCTTCTCTAATGTGCTCTGAGATCAACGATTAAAACAGTGCTATAGAAGAGCTGGAGAATCTCAGCACTTTTCAGCCACATGTCTAGACCTCTCGAGCTAAAATACCTTTTAAAAGTTCATTAAAAAATTCATGAGATCTACATTTGTTCAGCTACAACATGAAGAAAAGCAATACTAAACTCTCAGATTTGTAGCCTGCCTTTCATGCCCACTGACCTCATCACTCCTTGCTTAGGGATACAGTCACAAGTCAGTGCAGCTACTGACATACTCCTCTGGAGCCGCATCCAGCAGCACTTTAAAAGCTCGTGGGCAGCACTGGTGAACTCTGTAGAGGAAGTGAACCCAGTTGGTAAACTGCAGCTTGGCCAGAATTTCTGTAAACCCCAATTCTTCAATCTAACCTGTTTTCTATAGGAAGCTATCTTGCTTTTAGCATACTTCTTCCTGAACATATGGGGGTAAATAACAGCTATTTCAGCTCTTTGGCTAAACCAAAAAAGGAGGGGAAAGATTGGCTTGGGTTAAACAAATAGATTTTTTTTCAGGTTACCCATGCAATTAAAACTAAACCAAACCAAAACAAAACATGTTTGCTCTGAGTATCCCTGAAACATTTTGCTTTGACCCAAAAAAGAATACTTTCTTTCATTTATGAGTTACTCGAAAATCTTTAAACCCTTTTAAAAAAAGATCTTACAATTACGTGTTCCACCATCTCCCCCTCTTCTCTTTTCAGTGGAGCATAATTTTTCTGTGAATTTACTTTTGACCGGAACGCTGTGGGTTCTGCCTGACCTGGAAAGTCACCCAGCTGAACTTGTGCCGCCACTTGTTTTCCCTTTCAGCACTGTTTCCGTCTTTTCACCTCCCACTGTACAGACACATGGGTCTCATGGGAGCATCATCCTCATCCCAGGGCTGTGCTGACTTTCCAGGGAGACTAGAGAGTGACTGGGAGGAAAGAATCCACGAAAGCTCCTTGCAGCTCCAGAATGCTCCTCTGGTTCTTCTGACTATCTCTGGCTACTGCCAAGGCACCTTCGAAACACCTTTGAAATGTCTCCAGCATGTTGGGCACTGTGACTGGGCTGGAGGGGAAATCCACATTCCCTTTGAAGTCTGGATACTTGAGCAGTCTTAGAATTATAGGGCTGTAATATACAGGAATGTGCGGGGCTGTAATTGTGACTTAGATCCTTGGATTAAAGGTGCAATGTACATACAAAAGGTATTATTATTATCGCTATTATTATTACTATTATTATTACTACTATTATTATTATTATTATAGGGCTGCAATATGTAGATTGGAGATGAAAGTATCACCGAAAGATCCTGAAATACGAGATGTGTCTTAAGGAAATTTCAGCTTGGAATTAGGTTTTGTCTACACAGAGGAAGCAGAGCCGGCTGGCTCCCCTGCACTGACAGCACTGGGGCTTTTGTGGAAGTAGTCCTATATGCAGACATGATTCCCAAATCTGAGTTGCTCTGAGTCTCAGAAGGATGTCTCCAGGAGGAGCTATTCCAGAGCAGTTTTTGCAGTAAAAATGACATCAGACATTTTCACCATTCTTTCTGAGACACTCCGCTGCCAGGCAGACAGTAGCTGTCACAAAAGAAGTCCCTGGTGCTTGAGCCATCCGATATGAGAAGTACAGGAACTGGTGACTCTCAGCAGGGCTTAGAGGCTGGGGTGGGAAGTGGAGCGAACTCCCAGTGTCGCTGAGCAGCAGAGAGAGCTCGTGTGTGCATTCATCCTCCCTCACTCCAGCAGAGATGGGGCCAGATCCAGGATGCTGAGCTCCTCATCCTCTTTCCAGCCATCAATCGCATCTCTCCCTGAGCAGCCTGGGAGCAGAGCACGAAGGAAGGCAGGGATCAGCTTTGATCCTTCACAGGGTCTGTGGCTTTGCGCAGCCATTACCATCAGCCTCAAGCTGTTTGTCTTGCCCTGTTCTGCACTCACATCTCATTAATAAGGGGGGACTTAAGTGAAGCCAGGCGCTGAAGTGGAGCTCCCCACAACAGCTCCCGTGGTGATTTTCTCCAGTGCCGCAGACTGTGCCAAGCATCAGGTTTCACCCTAGCGTGCAGCTCCAGCTGCCTCTCCTGGGGAAGGTGGAGGCAGGATTTAATCTGCTCGGATTTCCATCAGCTTTGAAAACCCAAGCAAAATCAACTTGAGGTTTTCCACTTAATTCAAAGATTTTGGGAAAAGGCCTTGGCTCTCCTGCTTCACGGGGAGGTCACCTATGAGAGTGCAGAGGCAGGTCTGCGCTCAGCTGGTCTTGCTGAAGAGCTGAACCAGAGGCACGGGAGGCAGGTGGAAGTGGGAAGGACTATTTTGCTAGAACTGGACCCCTTTCTGAAGGAGACTTTCTCCTTTCCTGGGTAGAAATGCTGGCTATGGCTGGCACAGGCTGGATCTGATGTGGCACTGGGTTCTAACTGATGAGCTCCAGCAGGAACCAAACCTACCCTGTTAGTCCTGGTCCCTGGAGCTAGCCAGGGAGCAGATTGAACTGGCTGCACCGATGCACCCAGAGACTCCTTTCAAGCATCCAGGCCTCCATTCTCCTGCAGAGCTGTGTGAAGCAGTAGGCAGCTTTCATTTCAACTGTGGCTGTGAGATGGGATGGTGAATAATTCTATCTGCAATGCTAGTGCACACCCAGGCTCTTTCACAGTCTCCTAAAGCCTCTCTCTTGCTGTTTCTGTGGCAGCACTTCAGTGCCCAGCAAGATCTGCAGCAGGGCAGCTTCTCCGGGGCAGACTTTTCCCATAAGGGTGTGGAATAACTACCAGAGATGAATGTGCAGGACCTAGGTGCATGCTGGTAGCCCTCTGGGGTGCCACTGTCTACAGCACTGTTGCAAAGGAGCTTCCTTCTCACCTGATGCTGTTTCTGGCAGGTACAAAAAGGAGGAATTCAAAACCCCTGCAAGGAAGGGTTGTTCATGAAGCCTTAGTGTTATAACTATGCCTAGTGGTCTTGGAAGGAGCAGAAGAGGATCTGGAGTGTCAGCTAGAGCCACTTTGACTCCAGAATCAGCTCAAGAGCCTTAGGAAAAAAAAATAATCTTTCTCAAGAGATGTCCAGAAGCTTATGCTAGATGCTACATTCACATCAAATCAGACCTCACCTGCAGAGCAGGTGCTGCTTGGACAGCAGAGGCTTGATACCTGGACTTGGAAAGAGCCATGTAGCTGAGCATTGTCAAGCAAAACTCTCCACTAAGGTAGATTTTCAAGAGCCCTGAACTACCAGAGGTGCCCCTGGAGCAAAGGATCATCAGAGGCATCTAAATACCCGGACACAAAAACATTTCCCCTGATAAGATGTGTGCCAAAAATCTTTGAAAGTGCAGTAAACCACAGACATGCATCTAGTGAGTGGCCTAAGCCAGTTGCTGTGCCCTGGTCAGGCAAACAGGAGGAACCCTGGGGACTGCTCTATGCATCCCTGGGCAGGTCTCGGCTCAGCTCTGTGAATGCCAGGCACTGGGACTCAGGTTTCCCCATGTCATAGGCTGTTGTGCTCCTTCTTCATCCACTCCTCTTCCTGTCAGTTTGCCCCATGGCCAAAGCTTTCTGACCAAGACATCCCACACATGCTGGCTTCCTGGGAATTTTTGTATTCTTCTGGTCAAGTATTACCCCATCCTTGTTACTCCATGTGCCTTGTGAAATCAGGTGTGCAGAAGCAGGACCAGGGCATTTGCCTGAACCGCAGGGGCCACCGAGCAAAGGCTGGCTCACATCAGGGGTGATGAATCAGGTCCATCCATAGCAGTTTGTCTGTTGCTAAACTCCCACAAGCGAGGTCTGGCTCCTCAGCAGGAGGGTTCAGCTCCCCAGCCCTGCCCTGCTCTTTCCCAATTGCACTGACAAGGGGAGCTTTTTCCCCAACAGATTCGGGAGCGATGGTGACTCACCACCACTTCAGTGCGAGCCATGCGGGCAGGCGCTCCAGCAGCAATGTGTGCTGGAGACAGGAAGACTCTCGTTACCCACTTGACAGCAGAAGAAAGGCTTTTCTTGGTGCGCAGGGACCACCCACTGGAGAATAAGACAAGGCAGGAGCCGTCACGCTCTAATGTCTTGTGGCTTCCTGGTGACACCATAGAGTCTGCTGCAGTTAATGGAAACCCACTAGTTATGCAGGGTAGCAGAGACCATTTTGAGACAAGCCAACTCTTGGCTTCTCTGAAACACAGCCTGTCCCACCAGAGGAGCTCCCAAGCCCCCACCAGGCCACTGCTGGGCTTGGCTGGAGAGCACCTCAGCCCAAATCCCCGCAGGCATCTCATTGCCCTTAGAAGGCGGCGAGCATGGTGAGGAATGCAGCTGGTATTCATCTCTTACCTTGGGCTGTGAGTTGCAGCCAAGAAGCCAAGCTGCTACGAACAGCATGCAGAAGCTTTCCTCCTCTGCTGTCATAAATGCTCAGAGACTCTTCATCAATAAATCTCACTCAGTCTTGGGAGGCAGGGCTTGGATACTTACTAGCCACAGACACCCAGGCCTTTCTGGTTTACAATAGGGAGGATGCTGGCAGGATCGGCAGTTCCCCAGGAAAGGTCTGAGAAATGAACGGATTGTATCACTTGCTCCAGTGCTGGTACCACAAGGGAAGTCTGCCCGCATGGGCTGTGTCAGTAGAAGGAAAGACCATCAGGATGCTGTCTGCCATGTGTCCCCATAACCAAGATGAATCCCTTGGGATGAATCCTCAGTTTCTGCTGGCTGAGATTTTACAATTGCTGTCTTTGAAATTTCCTCATGGAAAGGCCAGAAGTCCAAAAGGCTTTTTCAAAAGCTTTCAGCTATAATGTTTCATTTTGGGAAGTCTTTGGTCTGAACACAGATAACTTTCAGCCAAAAAATGGCTGAAAACCACCAACAATTTTCAATTCCGATAAAAATGCTGTCCTCCATTTAACGGTGTCAACAACTGTCTTTTTTTGCTCCTTGCTCATTACAGTTTCCTGCAAGAGGAAACAAATGTCTCCAGGCAGCGATCCCCTGGGATCCCAACAGTTTATCCGTTTCTCTCACCTAACACAGTGCCTTCTCCAGGGACCATCTCTCCAAAGAGATGCAGAATGCTGCCTCTGGCCCAGAGGTCTGGGTTGTGTATGGACGGGAACATTATTTATTGAGCTCGCTGGCTGGTGCTTGCTCCACAGTAGATTCAGCTCAAAGAGGAAGGATAAACTACAATTCAGAATGGTGCTGGCTAATAAAGCCATGGCTGGGAGAGGGTAAGAAATTAGGTGGGAAACTCAAGTGTTTCAGGGTGGTAATAGAGCCGACACCTATCTGTGAGACTGTAGGAGCAGGAAATAGTGGCTGATGAAGCAGGTGGGGAGCAGAGTCTCTCCCTCTGACTATGTCCTGGACTCTTTCTTTGCAGGCAGCCCAGGATTAGGCCTTAACAGCAGGCTGATAAGGTTATCCCAAAAGGAAGGCAGACCAGGTTGCTTGAGTGGCTCCTCAAGGGTCATTGTGCTACAGTCCAAGAAAAAGAAGAGATGGTGTGATCTGAGACTTCTCAGAAGAGGCGATCAGAAAAGAGTATAATGTGGTTCTCACTCTGGCTGCAGTGCTGCCATCCAGAGAAAAGTGCAAGAGACTGGATGAGTTGCAATAAATGTAAGGACTGACTCTACATTGCCTCAGAGAGCTTCCCTGCATGACAGTTTATGGGGGTTGATCCCAACCAGGAACTCAGTACCCACCCAGCCACTTGCTCACTCCCCCCAGTGAGATGGGGAAGAGAATCAGAAGGGCAAAAGTGAGAAACCTCATGGGTCAAGACAAAGACAGTTTAATAGGTAAAGCACAGCTGGGCATGCGTGCAAAGCAAAACAAGGAAATCACTCACAGCTTCCCATTGGCAGGCAGGTGCTGAGCCACTTCCAGGAAAGCAGGGCTTCATCATGCATAATGGTTACTCGGGAAAAGAAATATCATAACCACAAGTGTCCCCCCTTCCTCCTCCTTTCCCTGTAGCTTTTATTGCTGAGCATGACGTCATATGGTATGGGATATCCTTTTGATCAGTTTAGATCAGCTGTCCCGGCTATGTTCCCTCCCAAATTCTTGCATGCCCCTAGCCTACTCTTAGTGGGGGCATAGTGGGAAAAAATGCTGTGCAAGCATTCTTCAGCGATAGCCAGAATACTGGTGTATTATCAACGTGGTCACAGATCCAAACCACAGCACCCTATGAGCTGCTATGAAGAAAACTAACTCCAGCCCAGCCAGAACCAGTTCACACTTCCATCGATTTGCCAGACTCCAGCATCCACCGTCTCGTACTTCTCTCTGGCATGTTTTTGCAGGTTGGTGTGGAGGTCAAGGCTCTGTTCCCAGATCCTGTTATCACTGCATGAATTCATGGCCACAGCCAGATTAAAATCATCCTTTGTTTAATCCCATTGTTGGTCTTGATCTTCTAGATCATGGTGTAGATCATTGTTGCTGTTATGGGCAGGATTCTGCTAAATCTTGATAAATCAATCCAATTCTGGTAAATCAATCCAATTTATTCACTTTATATCCAGTTATTTCTGTAATGTTGTTCATCAGTTATGTGACCTCCTCCCTGACGATGTTACTCACAACTTTTTTATGCCCTGTAACTCCCATCCCACAGTCTTTCCCACAGTCCCACACAACTGGTTACAGCACACACCTTCTAGGGCAGGCCCAGCTGTATCATGATCTTTCTAAAGGTCCAGGTAGTAATTAATGGCTATTTATCACATTCTTTTGCCTGGCAGATGTGAGGGATTGTCTGGGAAGTTTTGTGTCTGAGGTCAGACTTGGTGACGTCAAAAGGTTTCAGAGGTGCCTTGGGCTGTCCTAGATGCTCCTGTTCTCTGCTACAGTTTGAACTTTCACCATACCTGCAAGGTTCATGATTAGACCTAGAAGGGCCTTTTGCTATCCTATGACTTCGAGTTATCTTGGCAGGGAGTGATCTGTCCCAGTTGCAGGACGGCATTTCCTTAGCACATGAGGGAGTCCTACAGCTGTATTGGAGGAGCTTTGCTACCCTGTTACCCATTATTTCTCTCACAATCCTTCTTGTTTCAAAGTTGACCATTCCTTCTTGGCTAGCCCAGGTCTTGGCTAAGCCACAGACTTCCAGGGCTGGGACTACTCATCTCTGTAGACTGAAGTGGAGCTCCAGGTTGCTTTGTTGCGAGATTAAGACCTCCAGGAGAGAAAGCACTAGCAGATGTGTTGCTATACACCCAAGCCATGCATTATCAACTAGACCTGGGAGGAGACCTGTCCCTGGAGTAGCACTGATGTTCCTGTTAGGCACTGGAGGTGCCCCAAAGCTCAGGCAGATAGAGACTGCAAATTTTCAGAGCAGCTGAGGTCAGCATTGTCGTAGAAGGGCCCAGTGGAGGATCAGACCATGACAGCCATACTTGGCAGGACACCTTGACAGTCACAAGCTGTCTGTCAGAAGCCCTTCCCCAGAGGAGAATCAGAGCTTGGCAAAGGTCCTGCACTGTAGAGCTGTTAGAGATGCCAGGCACATTCACTGCATGCTCAGGAAACAGGGACTAGGGAAGCCAACTGCTCAGCATCCTCCTCAATGCAGTCCCAGGCTGTTGGGAAAGGAGCCTCCATGTAGGCCAGGGCTGAGTGATGGCCACAGGAGTCTACCCAGTGAGGCAACTGTGGCCAACATAGCAGGAACTCATGGGAAGAGAAGGTACACGGAACAGCAGAGTGCCCTCCCTCCTTGTCTCAGCCAGCTGGGTGGTATCTGCAGTGATGGAAGTGCTGTGTGCCTGGCATTTAACCTTCCTTTGGCCAGGTGCTACCTGGGGCTTCCCCACTTCGCATACAGCAGGTGTGAACAGACTTCTGTTTGCCCTGCGGACTTTTGAGTGGTGGGGCTGGAGAAGGTGTAGACCTCATCAACCTGGAGCCTGCCATGGTCCCTGCACCTCCCCTTTGCTGGCTGCCTCCACGCCAGGGAAGGTGTTTCACTGTGCACATTGAATTCGTTAAACGGTGCCCACGACACATTCCCTGAGAAAGGGCTGTTTCCTGCAGATGGATCCTGGCAGCACCGGGCTCTCAGATATTGTCATCTTGGGATATTGCCGGCTTTCAGTTGTTGCTCATGCTGGTGCAACTTGTCTGGACAGGACAGGTGATACTTTGGTGCATGAGCAGAGGGAGTGCCACTGAGTCACCTGCAGGGCATCTGATTTCCAGACATGGCCCACGCACTTCACTGCCTTTCTCCCAGGAGACTGGGCCACAGGTGCTGGGGTCATCCCTTCATCGATCTGTGTCTCAAAAGGGAGGGAGCAGGCTGGCATTCAGGGCTTTCCACTAGAGCAGCATCCACTGCCAGCAGGCAAAGATTCCCACATCCTGCAGCTGCCAGGGAGCTGGGAGCAAAAGTGGCTGGTGGGGGGTTCTCTCTGCTTCATGTGCGGCAACATGTGGGTCAGTTCCCTACCCGAACAGCAGGAGCAGCCTGATCCTGCAGTAGGGAGGGTCCTTGGCAGCTCTCTCCAGCTCACAGCCCCTGCAGGTCTCCTCTTGCTGGCTGTACTTGGTGGCAGTGTCCCTCAAGCACTGGACAGATGATGGCCAAGACCCTGGAGACTCAGACCAGATGCATGTGGCATTGTGCATATGAGGACACATCACCACAGCCCCAGCAAGGAGGTCCCAGTCCCTTCTCCGGGTCAGGGTGTGGATTGGGCACAGACTACCTCACACCGAGGTCCTGCCTCCCACCCCTGTTCTCCCCCCCTTGCTGTCCCACACAGCTTGTTCTGTAGCAGAACCAGGGAAGGGGCAGGGTGGGAGCCCCATCTGCTGCTTAAGCCACCAGCGCGAAGGAGACCTGAGTAAAACCAGCACTGAGCACTCAGGTGTTCATTCAGCATCTGGCAGCCAGAGCTGGGAGGTTTGTACAAGCTCTGCTTACGATTTCCCAATCTGGGAGAGCATCAGGGAACTTTGGGCCTGCCCATAGAGCTTGGCCATCGCCAGGGTAAACCCCCACAGTTTAAAAACTCCTTGTAATTAGTGAACCTTCCCATTAAGTGTCACAATGAAACAATTCATTATTACTTATGTGTGCAGGCTCTGCATTCCTCTGGCTCTGCTGCCTCCGCAAGAATGTGGAAACTGATCTAAATAGATGAACCCATTTCATCTGCAATGTCTTTGGCGATTTACTATTTCCAGGTACTGTTCTTCAGCTCTTTGGCATTTACCTGCTTCTTAATCCTCCACATCCACCAGCTTCCAGGTACTGCAGCCAAGGGCTTTTGCACTAGATCACATCTGTCAAAAAAAAAGGGAATTAGAAACACTCTGCTTGAGGGTCATTTCACTGTTCACACCACAGCAACGAGCAGGGATGTCAAAACACAAGCTTTCAAACTTCCATCAAGTGGGAGCAGTCAAACTGATTTCTGTTGTCAAAAGCTTCTGTTTCCACTGCC